>NW_026114669.1:0-167036 GCF_025201925.1 Gopherus flavomarginatus | reverse complement strand
TATAGCTCCAGGGGCCCAACCCCTGGGGGCCCAACACCAGCTCCAGGCGGCCCAACCCTGGGGGCTCCGAACCGATTGAGCTCCAGGGTCCAAACCCCTGGAGCGACCGAACCATTGCTCCAGGGGCACAACCCCTGGGGGCCCCAAACACCAGCTCCAGGGGCCCAACCCTTGGGGGCCCGAACGATAGCTCAAGGGGCCCAACCCCTGAGCGCCCCGAACCATAGCTCCAGGGAGTCCAACCCCTGGGGGCCCCCAACACCAGCTCCAGGGGCCCAACCCCTGGGGGCCCCGAACCACAGCTACAGGGGCCAACCCCTGAGCGCTCCCGAACAATAGCTCCAGGGGCCCAACCCCTGGGGGCCCCAACAAGAGCTCCAGGGGCCAAACCCCTGGGGGCCCCCAACACCAGCTCAGGGGCCCAACCCCTGGGGGCCCCAACACCAGCTCCAGGGGCCCAGCCCCTGGAGGCCCGAACCATAGCTCCAGGGGCCCAACCCCTGGGGGCCCCAACACCAGCTCCAGGGGCCCAACCCCTGGGGGCCCCGAAACGATAGCTCCAGGGGCCCAACCCCTGGGTCCCAAAAACCAGCTCCCAGGGGGCCCAACCCCTGGGGGCCCGAACCACAGCTTCCAGGGGCCCAACCCCTGAGCGCGCCGAACCATAGCTCAGGGCCCAACCCCTGGGGGCCCGAACATAGCTCCAGGGGCCCAACCCCTGGGGGCCACAACACCAGCTCCAGGGGCCCAACCCTGGGGGCCCGAACGATAGCTCCAGGGGCCCAACCCCTGGGGGCCCAACACCAGCTCCAGTTGCCCAAAACCTGGAGGCCCGAACCATAGCTCCAGGGGCCCAACCCCTGAGCGCCCGAACCATAGCTCCATGGGCCCAACCCCTGGGGGCCCCAACACCAGCTCCAGGGGCCCAACCCCTGGGGGCCCGAACCATAGCTCCAGGGGCCCAACCCGTGGGGTCCCCAACACCAGCTCCAGGGGCCCAACCCCTGGGGGCGCGAACCATAGCTCCAGGGGCCCAACCCCTTGGGTTCCCGAACCACAGCTCCAGGGGCCCATCCCCTGAGCGCCCGAACCATAGCTCCAGGGGCCCAACCCCTGAGCGCCCCGAACCATAGCTCCAAGGGCCCAATCCCTGGGTGCCCCAACACCAGCTCCAGGGACCCAACCCCTGGGGGCCCCAACACCAGCTCCAGGTGCCCAACCCCTGGGGGCCCAAAGCACAACTCCAGGGGCCCCAACCCCTGAGCGCCCGAACCATAGCTCAAGGGGCCCCAACCCCTGAGCGCCCGAACCCATATCTCCAGGGGACCAACCTCTGGGGGCCCCGAACCACAGCTCCAGGGGCCTAACCCTGAGCGCCCGAACCATAGCTCCAGGGGCTCAACCCCTGAGCGCCCGAACCATCGCTCCAGGGTCCCAACCCCTGGGGGCCCCAACACCAGCTCCAGGGGCCCAACCCCTGGGGCCCGAACGATAGCTCCAGGGGCCCAACCCCTGGGGGCCCCAACACCAACTCCAGGGGCCCAACCCCTGGGGGCCCCAACACCAGCTCCAGGGGCCCAACCCCAGGGGGCCCGAACCATAGCTCCAGGGGCCCAACCCCTGGGGACCCCAACACGAGCTCCAGGGGCCCAACCCCTGGGGGCCCGAACCCACAGCTCCAGGGGCCCAACCCCTGGGGGCCCCAACACCAGCTCCAGGGGCCCAACCCCTTGGGGCCCAAACGATAGCTCCAGGAACCCTAACCCCTGGGGGCCCGAACCACAGCTCCAGGGCCCCAACCCCTGGGGGCCCGAAATACAGCTCCAGGGGCCCAACCCCTGCGGGCCCGAACCACAGCTCCAGGGTCCCCAACCCCTGAGCGCCCGAACCATACCTCCAGGGGCCCAACCCCTGGGGGCCCCAACACCAGCTCCAGGGGCCCAACCCCTGGGAGCCCCAACACCAGCTCCAAAGGCCCAACCCCTGGGGGCCCGAACGATAGCTCCAGGGGCCCAACCCCTGGGGGCCCGAACCACAGCTCCAGGGGCCCAATCCCTGAGCGCCCGAACTATAGCTCCAGGGGCCCAACCCCCTGGGGGCCCCCAACACCAGCTCCAGGGGCCCAACCCCTGGGGCCCGAACGATAGCTCCCAGGGGCCCAACCCCTGAGCGACCGAACCATAGCTCCAGGGGCACAACCCCTGGGGGCCCCAACACCAGCTCCAGGGGCCCAACCCCTCGGGGCCCGAACCATAGCTCCAGGGGCCCAACCCCTGGGGGCCCCAACACCAGCTCCAGGGGCCCAACCCCTGGGGGCCCGAACCACAGCTACAGGGGCCCAACCCCTGAGCGCCCGAACCATAGCTCCAGGGGCCCAACCCCTGGGGGCCCCAACACCAGCTCCAGGGTCCAAACCCCTGGGGGCCCCAACACCAGCTCCAGGGGCCCAACCCCTGGGGGCCCCAACACCAGCTCCAGGGGCCCAACCCCTGGGGGCCCGAACCAGAGCTCCAGGGGCCCAACCCCTGAGCGCCCGAACCATAGCTCCAGGGGCCCAACCCCTGAGCGCCCGAACCATAGCTCCAGGGGCCCAACCCCTGGGGGCCCGAACCAAAGCTCCAGGGGCCCAAGCCCTGGGGCCCCAAAACCAGCTCCAGGGGCCCAACCCCTGGGGGCCCCAACACCAGATCCAGGGGCCCAACCCCTGGGGGCCCGAACCATAGCTCCAGGGGCCCAACCCCTGGGGGCCACAACACCAGCTGCAGGGGCCCAACCCCTGGGGGGCCCCAACGATAGCTCCAGGGGCCCAACCCCTGGTCCCCAAAACCAGCTCCAGGGGCCCAACCCCTTGGGGCCCGAACCACAGCTCCAGGGGCCCAACCCCTGAGCGCCCGAACCATAGCTCCAGGGGCCCAACCCCTGGGGGCCCGAACCATAGCTCCAGGGGCCCAACCCCTGGGGGCCCCAACACCAGCTCCAGGGGCCCAAACCCTGGGGGCCCGAACGATAGCTCCAGGGGCCCAACCCCTGGGGGCCCCCAACACCAGCTCCAGTTGCCCAACCCCTGGAGGCCCGAACCATAGCTCCAGGGGCCCAACCCCTGGGGGCCCCAACACCAGCTCCAGGGGCCCAACCCCTGGGGGCCCGAACCATAGCTCCAGGGGCCCAACCCGTAGGGTCCCCACACCAGCTCCAGGGGACCAACCCCTGGGGGCCCGAACCATAGCTCCAGGGGCCCAATCCGTGGGGTCGCCAACACCAGCTCCAGGGGACCAACCCCTGGGGGCCCGAACCATAGCTCTAAGGGCCCAACCCCTTGGGTTCCTGAACCACAGCTCCAGGGGCCCAACCCCTGAGCGCCCGAACCATAGCTCCAGGGGCCCAAACCCCTGAGCGCCCGAACCATAGCTCCAGGGGCCCAATCCCTGGGGGCCCCAACACCAGCTCCAGGGGCCCAACCCCTGGGGGCCCCAACACCAGCTCCAGGGGCCCAACCCCTGGGGGCCCAAAGCACAACTCCAGGGGCCCAACCCCTGAGCGCCCGAACCATAGCTCAAGGGGCCCAACCCCTGAGCGCCTGAAGCATATCTCCAGGGGCCCAACCCCTGGGGGCCCGAACCATAGCTCCAGGGGCCCAACCCCTAGGGGCCCCAACACCAGCTCCAGGGGCCCAACCCCTGGGGGCCCGAACCCCAGCTCCATGGGCCCACCCCTGAGCGCCCGAACCATAGCTCCAGGGACCCAACCCCTGAGCGCCCGAACCATATCTCCAGGGGCCCAACCCCTGGGGGCCCGAACCATAGCTCCAGGCGCAACCCCTGGGGGCCCAAACCATAGCTCCAGGGCCCAACCCCTGGGGGCCCAAACCATAGCTCCAGGGGCCCAACCCCTGGGGGCCCAACACCAGCTCCAGGGGCCCAACCCCTGGGGGCCCGAACGATAGCTCCAGGGGCCCAACCCCTGGGGGCCCCAACACCAGCTCCAGTTGCCCAACCCCTGGGGGCCCGAACCATAGCTCCAGGGGCCCAACCCCTGAGCGCCCGAACCATAGCTCCATGGGCCTAACCCCTGGGGGCCCCAACACCAGCTCCAGGGGCCCAACCCCTGGGGGCCCGAACCATAGCTCCAGGGGCCCAACCCGTGGGGTCCCCAACACCAGCTCCAGGAGCCCAACCCCTGGGGGCCCGAACCATAGCTCCAAGGGCCCAACCCCTTGGGTTCCCGAACCACAGCTCCAGGGGCCCATCCCCTGAGCGCCCGAACCATAGCTCCAGGGGCCCAACCCCTGAGCGCCCGAACCATAGCTCCAAGGGCCCAACCCCTGGGGGCCCCAACACCAGCTCCAGGGGCCCAACCCCTGGGGGCCCCAACACCAGCTCCAGGGGCCTAACCCCTGGGGGCCCAAAGCACAACTCCAGTCGCCCAACCCCTGAGCGCCCGAACCATAGCTCAAGGGGCCCAACCCCTGAGCGCCCGAACGATAGCTCCAGGGGACCAACCCCTGGGGGCCCGAACCACAGCTCCAGGGGCCTAACCCCTGAGCGCCCGAACCATAGCTCCAGGGGCTCAACCCCTGAGCGCCCGAACCATCGCTCCAGGGGCCCAACCCCTGGGGGCCCCAACACCAGCTCCAGGGGCCCAACCCCTGGGGGCCCGAACGATAGCTACAGGGGCCCAACCCCTGGGGGCCCCAACACCAGCTCCAGGGGCCCAACCCCTGGGGGCCCGAACCATAGCTCCAGGGGCCCAACCCCTGGGGACCCCAACACGAGCTCCAGGAGCCCAACCCCTGGGGGCTCGAACCATAGCTCCAGGGGCCCAACCCGTGGGGTCCCCAACACTAGCTCCAGGGGCCCAACCCCTGGGGGCCCGAACTATAGCTCCAAGGGCCCAATCCCTTGGGTTCCCGAACCACAGCTCCAGGGGCCCATCCCCTGAGCGCCCGAACCATAGCTCCAGGGGCCCAATCCCTGAGCGCCCGAACCATAGCTCCAGGGGCCCAATCCCTGGGGGCCCCAACACCAGCTCCAGGGGCCCAACCCCTGGGGGCCCCAACACCAGCTCCAGGGGCCCAACCCCTGGGGGCCCAAACCACAACTCCAGGGGCCCAACCCCTGAGCGCCCGAACCATAGCTCAAGGGGCCCAACCCC
Organism: Gopherus flavomarginatus; assembly: GCF_025201925.1. NCBI lineage: Eukaryota > Metazoa > Chordata > Testudines > Testudinidae > Gopherus > Gopherus flavomarginatus. The sequence continues at coordinate 161,885 of NW_026114669.1, read as the reverse complement.
TGAGCGCCCGAACCATATCTCCAGGGGCCCAACCCCTGGGGGCCCGAACCATAGCTCCAGGGGCCCAACCCCTGGGGGCCCCAACACCAGCTCCAGGGGCCCAATCCCTGGGGGCCCGAACCCCAGCTCCATGGTCCCAACCCCTGAGCGCCCGAACCATAGCTCCAGGGACCCAACCCCTGAGCGCCCCGAACCATAGCTCCAGGGGCCCAACCCCTGGGGGCCCGAACCATAGCTCCAGGGCCCAACCCCTGGGGGCCCACACCATAGCTCCAGGGGCCCAACCCCTGGGGGCCCGAACCATAGCTCCAGGGGCCCAACCCCTGGGGGCCCCAACACCAGCTCCAGGGGCCCAACCCATGGGGGCCCGAACCATAGCTCCAGGGGCCCAACCCCTGGGGGCCCCAACACCAGCTCCAGGGGCCCAACCCCTGGAGGCCCCAACACCAGCTCCAGGGGCCCAACCCCTGGGGCCCCGAACCACAGCTCCAGGGGCTCAACCCCTGGGGGCCCAAACACCAGCTCCAGGGGCCCAACCCCTGGGGGCCCCAACACTAGCTCCAGGGGCCCAACCCCTGGGGGCCCGAACAATAGCTCCATTGGCCCAACTCCTGGGGGCCCGAACCACAGCTCCAGGAGCCCAACCCCTGAGCGCCCGAACCATAGCTCCAGGGGCCCAACCCCTGGGGGCCCCAACACCAGCTCCAGGGGCCCAACCCCTGGGGGCCCGAACGATAGCTCCAGGGACCCAACCCCTGGGGCCCGAAATACAGCTCCAGGGGCCCAACCCCTGGGGGCCCGAACCACAGCTCCAGGGTCCCAACCCCTGAGCGCCCGAACCATAGCTCCAGGGGCCCAACCCCTGGAGGCCCCAACACCAGCTCCAGGGGCCCAACCCCTGGGGGCCCCAACACCAGCTCTAAGGGCCCAACCCCTGGGGGCCCGAACGACAGCTCCAGGGGCCCAACCCCTGGGGGCCCGAACCACAGCTCCAGGGGCCCAATCCCTGAGCGCCCGAACCATAGCTCCAGGGGCCCAACCCCTGGGGGCCCCAACACCAGCTCCAGGGGCCCAACCCCTGGGGCCCGAACGATAGCTCCAGGGGTCCAACCCCTGAGCGCCCGAACCATAGCTCCAGGGGCCCAACCCCTGGGGGCCAAAACACCAGCTCCAGGGGCCCAACCCCTCGGGGCCCGAACCATAGCTCCAGGGGCCCAAACCCTGGGGGCCCCAACACCAGCTCCAGGGTCCCAACCCCTGGGGGCCCGAACGATAGCTCCAGGGGCCCAACCCCTGAGCGCCCGAACCATAGCTCCAGGGGCCCAACCCCTGGGGGCCCCAACACCAGCTCCAGGGGCCCAACCCCTGAGCGCCCGAACCATAGCTTCAGGGGCCCAACCCCTTAGCGCCCGAACTATATCTCCAGGGGCCCAACCCCTGGGGGCCCCAATACCAGCTCCAGGGGCCCAACCCCTGGGGGCCCGAACCACAGCTCCAGGGGCCCAACCCCTGGGGGCCCCAACACCAGTTCCAGGGGCCCAACCCCTGGGGGCCCGAACGATAGCTCCAGGGGCCCAACAACTGAGCGCCCGAACCATAGCTCCAGGGGCCCAACCCCTGGGGGCCCCAACACCAGCTCCAGGGGCACAACCCCTGGGGGTCCGAACGATAGCTCCAGGGGCCCAACCCCTGGGGGCCCGAACCACAGCTCCAGGGGCCCAACCCCTGGTGGCCCCAACGCCAGCTCCAGGGGCCCAACCCCTGGGGGACCGAACGATAGCTCTAGGGGCCCAACCCCTGGGGGCTCGAACCACAGCTCCAGGGGCCCAAGCCCTGAGCCCCCGAACCACAGCTCCAGGGGCCCAACCCCTGAGCGCCCGAACCATAGCTCCAGGGGCCCAACCCCTGGGGGCCCCAACACCAGCTCCAGGGGCCCAACCCCTGGGGGCCCGAACCACACCTCCATGGGCCCAACCCCTGGGGGCCCCAACACCGGCTCCAGGGGCCCAACCCCTGGGGGCCCCAACACCAGCTCCAGGGGCCCAACCCCTGAGCGCCCGAACCATAGCTCCAGGGGCCCAACCCCTGGGGGCCCGAACCATAGCTCCAGGGGTCCAAACCCTGGGGTCCCCAACTCCAGCTCCAGGGTCCCAACCCCTGAGCGCCCGAACCATAGCTCCAGGGGCCCAACCCCTGGGGGCCCGAACCATAGCTCTAGGGGCCCAAACCCTGGGGGCCCGAACCACAGCTCCAGGGGCCCAACCCCTGGGGGCCTCAACACCAGCTCCAGGAGCCCAACCCCTGGGGGCCCGAACGATAGCTTCAGGGGCCCAACCCCTGTGGGCCCGTACCATAGCTTCAGGGGCCCAACCCCTGGGGACCCCAACACCAGCTCCAGGGGCCCAACCCCTGAGCGCCCGAACCACAGCTCCAGGGGCCCAACCCCTGGGGGCCCCAACACCAGCTCCAGGGGCCCAACCCGTGGGGGCCCAAACGATAGCTCCAGGGGCCTAACCCCTGGGGGCCCGAACCACAGCTCCAGGGGCCCAACCCCTGAGCTCCCAAACCATAGCTCCAGGGGCCCAACCCCTGGGGGCCCCAACACAAGCTCCAGGGACCCAACCCCTGGGGGCCCCAACACCAGCTCCAGAGGCCCAACCAATGGGGGCCCGAACCATAGCTCCAGGGGCCCAACCCCTGGGGGCCCCAACACCAGCTCCAGGGGCCCAACCCCTGGGGGCCCGAACCATAGCTCCAGGGGCCCAACCCCTGAGCGCCCGAACCATAGCTCCAGGGGCCCAACCCCTGAGCGCCCGAACCATAACTCCAGGGGCCCAACCCCTGGGGGCCCCAACACCAGCTCCAGGGGCCCAACCCCTGAGCGACCGAACCATAGCTCCAGGGGCCCAACCCCTGGGAACCCGAACCATAGCTCCAGGGGCCCAACACCTGGGGGCCCCAACACCACCTCCAGGGGCCCAACCCCTGAGCGCCCGAACCATAGCTCCAGGGGCCCAACCCCTGAGCGCCCGAACCATAGCTCCAGGGGCCCAACCCCTGACCGTCTGAACCATAGCTCCAGGGGCCCAACCCCTGAGCGTCCGAACCATAGCTCCAGGGGCCCAACCCCTGGGGGCCCGAACCATAGCTCCAGGGGCCCAACCCCTGTGCGCCCGAACCATAGCTCCAGGGGCCCAACCCCTGGGGGCCCCACCACCAGCTCCACGGGCCCAACCCCTGGGGGCCCGAACCACAGCTTCAGGGGCCCAACCCCTGAGCGCCCGAACCATAGCTCCAGGGGCCCAACCCCTGAGCGTCCGAATCATAGCTCCAGGGGCCCAACCCCTGGGGGCCCGAACCATAGCTCCAGGGGCCCAACCCTTGGGGGCCCCAACACCAGCTCCAGGGGCCCAATCCCTGGGGGCCCGAACGATAGCTCCAAGGGCCCAACCCCTGGGGGCCCGAACCACAGCTCCAGGGGCCCAACCCCTGAGCTCCCGAACCATAGCTCCAGGGGCCCAACCCCTGAGCGCCCGAACCATAGCTCCAGGGGCCCATCCCCTGGGGGCCCGAACGATAGCTCCAGGGGCCCAACCCCTGAGCGCCCGAACCATAGCTTCAGGGGCCCAACCCCTGGGGGCCCGAACGATAGCTCCAGGGGCCCTACCCCTGGGGTCCCAACACCAGCTCCAGGGGCTCAAACCCTGGGGGCCCGAACCATAGCTCCAGGGGCCCAACCCCTGAGCATCCGAACCATAGCTCCAGGGGCCCAACCCCTGAGCGCCAGAACCATAGCTCCAGGGGTCCAACATCTGGGGGCCCCAACACCAGCTCCAGGGGCCCAACCCCTGAGCGCCCCAACCATAGCTCCAGGGGCCCAACCCCTGGGGGCCCCAACACCAGCTCCAGGGGCCCAACCCCTGGGGGCCCGAACCATAGCTCCAGGGGCCCAACCCCTGAGCGCCCGAACCATAGCTCCAGGGGCCCAACCCCTGGGGGCCCCAACACCAGCTCCTGGGGCCCAACCCCTGGGGGCCGGAACCATAGCTCCAGGGGCCCAACCCCTGGGGGCCCCAACACCAGCTCCAGGGGCCCAACCCCTGGGGGCCCGAACCACAGCTCCAGGTGCCCAACCCCTGGGGGCCCAAACACCAGCTCCAGGGGCCCAACCCCTGGGGGCCCCAACACCAGCTCCAGGGGCCCAACCCCTGGAGGCCCGAACCATAGCTCCAGGGGCCCAACCCCTGGGGGCCCCAACACCAGCTCCAGGGGCCCAACCCCTGGGGGCCCGAACCATAACTCCAGGGGCCCAACAACTGAGCGCCCGAACCATAGCTCCAGGGGCCCAACCCCTGGGGGCCCGAACCATACCTCCAGGGGCCCAAACCCTGGGGGCCCCAACACCAGCTCCAGGGGCCCAACCCCTGGGGGCCCGAACCACAGCTCCAGGGGCCCAACCCCTGAGCGCCCGAACGATAGCTCCAGGGGCCCAACCCCTGAGCGCCCGAACCATAGCTCCAGGGGCCCAACCCCTGGGGGCCCGAACCATAGCTCCAGGGGCCCAACCCCTGAGGGCCCCAACACCAGCTCCAGGGGCCCAACCCCTGGGGGTCCGAACGATAGCTCCAGGGGCCCAACCCCTGGGGGCCCCAACACCAGCTCCAGTTGCCCAACCCCTGGAGGCCCGAACCATAGCTCCAGGGGCCCAACCCCTGAGCGCCCGAACCATAGCTCCATGGGCCCAACCCCTGGGGGCTCCAACACCAGCTCCAGGGGCCCAACCCCTGGGGGCCCGAACCATAGCTCCAGGGGCCCAACCCGTGGGGTCCCCAACACCAGCTCCAGGGGCCCAACCCCTGGGGGCCCGAACCATAGCTCCAAGGGCCAAACCCCTTGGGTTCCCGAACCACAGCTCCAGGGGCCCATCCCCTGAGCGCCCGAACCATAGCTCCAGGGGCCCAACATCTGAGCGCCCGAACCATAGCTCCAGGGGCCCAACCCCTGGGGGCCCGAACCATAGCTCCAGGGGCCCAACCCCTGTGCGCCCGAACCATAGCTCCAGGGGCCCAACCCCTGGGGGCCCCACCACCAGCTCCAGGGGCCGAACCCCTGGGGGCCCGAACCACAGCTTCAGGGGCCCAACCCCTGAGCGCCCGAACCATAGCTCCAGGGGCCTAACCCCTGAGCGTCCGAACCATAGCTCCAGGGGCCCAACCCCTGGGGGCCCGAACCATAGCTCCAGGGGCCCAACCCCTGGGGGCCCCAACACCAGCTCCAGGGGCCCAATCCCTGGGGGCCCGAACGATAGCTCCAGGGGCCCAACCCCTGGGGGCCCGAACCACAGCTCCAGGGGCCCAACCCCTGAGCTCCCGAACCATAGCTCCAGGGGCCCAACCCCTGAGCGCCCGAACCATAGCTCCAGGGGCCCATCCCCTGGGGGCCCGAACGATAGCTTCAGGGGCCCAACCCCTGAGCCCGAACCATAGCTTCAGGGGCTCAACCCCTGGGGGCCCGAACGATAGCTCCAGGGGCCCTACCCCTGGGGTCCCAACACCAGCTCCAGGGGCTCAACCCCTGGGGGCCCGAACCATAGCTCCAGGGGCCCAACCCCTGAGCACCCGAACCATAGCTCCAGGGGCCCAACCCCTGAGCGCCCGAACCATAGCTCCAGGGGTCCAACATCTGGGTTCCCCAACACCAGCTCCAGGGGCCCAACCCCTGAGCGCCCCAACCATAGCTCCAGGGGCCCAACCCCTGGGGGCCCCAACACCAGCTCCAGGGGCCCAACCCCTGGGGGCCCGAACCATAGCTCCAGGGGCCCAACCCCTGAGCGCCCGAACCATAGCTCCAGGGGCCCAACCCCTGGGGGCCCCAACACCAGCTCCAGGGGCCCAACCCCTGGGGGCCCGAACCATAGCTCCAGGGGCCCAACCCCTGGGGGCCCCAACACCAGCTCCAGGGGCCCAACCCCTGGGGGCCCGAACCACAGCTCCAGGGGCCCAACCCCTGGGGGCCCAAACACCAGCTCCAGGGGCCCAACCCCTGGGGACCCCAACACCAGCTCCAGGGGCCCAACCCCTGGAGGCCCGAACCATAGCTCCAGGGGCCCAACCCCTGGGGGCCCCAACACCAGCTCCAGGGGCCCAACCCCTGGGGGCCCGAACCATAACTCCAGCGGCCCAACAACTGAGCGCCCGAACCATAGCTCCAGGGGCCCAACCCCTGGGGGCCCGAACCATACCTCCAGGGGCCCAACCCCTGGGGGCCCCAACACCAGCTCCAGGGGCCCAACCCCTGGGGGCCCGAACCACAGCTCCAGGGGCCCAACCCCTGAGCGCCCGAACGATAGCTCCAGGGGCCCAACCCCTGAGCGCCCGAACCATAGCTCCAGGGGCCCAACCCCTGGGGGCCCGAACCATAGCTCCAGGGGCCCAACCCCTGGGGGCCCCAACACCAGCTCCAGGGGCCCAACCCCTGGGGGTCCGAACGATAGCTCCAGGGGCCCAACCCCTGGGGGCCCCAACACCAGCTCCAGTTGCCCAACCCCTGGAGGCCCGAACCATAGTCCAGGGGCCCAACCCATGAGCGCCCGAACCATAGCTCCATGGGCCCAACCCCTGGGGGCTCCAACACCAGCTCCAGGGGCCCAACCCCTGGGGGCCCGAACCATAGCTCCAGGGGCCCAACCCGTGGGGTCCCCAACACCAGCTCCAGGGGCCCAACCCCTGGGGGCCCGAACCATAGCTCCAAGGGCCAAACCCCTTGGGTTCCCGAACCACAGCTCCAGGGGCCCATCCCCTGAGCGCCCGAACCATAGCTCCAGGGGCCCAACCCCTGAGCGCCCGAACCATAGCTCCAGGGGCCCAATCCCTGGTGGCCCCAACACCAGCTCCAGGGGCCCAACCCCTGGGGGCCCCAACACCAGCTCCAGGGGCCCAACCCCTGGGGGCCCAAAGCACAACTCCAGAGGCCCAACCCCTGAGCGCCCGAACCATAGCTCAAGGGGCCCAACCCCTGAGCGCCCGAACCATATCTCCAGGGGCCCAACCCCTGGGGGCCCGAACCATAGCTCCAGGGGCCCAACCCCTGGGGGCCCCAACACCAGCTCCATGTGCCCAACCCCTGAGCGCCCGAACCATACCTCCAGGGACCCAACCCCTGAGCGCCCGAACCATAGCTCCAGGGGCGCAACCCCTGGGGGCCCGAACCATAGCTCCAGGGCCCAACCCCTGGGGGCCCAAACCATAGCTCCAGGGGCCCAACCCCTGGGGGCCCGAACCATAGCTCCAGGGGCCCAACCCCTGGGGGCCCCAACACCAGCTCCAGGGGCCCAACCCCTGGTGGCCCGAACCATAGCTCCAGGGGCCCAACCCCTGGGGGCCCCAACACCAGCTCCAGGGGCCCAACCCCTGGGGGCCCCAACACCACCTCCAGGGGCCCAACCCCTGGGGCCCCGAACCACAGCTCCAGGGGCTCAACCCCTGGGGGCCCAAACACCAGCTCCAGGGGCCCAACCCCTGGGGGCCCGAACCACAGCTCCAGGGGTCCAACCCCTGTGGACCCCAACACTAGCTCCAGGGGCCCAACCCCTGGGGGCCCGAACGATAGCTCCATGGGCCCAACTCCTGGGGGCCCGAACCACAGCTCCAGGAGCCCAACCCCTGAGCGCCCGAACCATAGCTCCAGGGGCCCAACCCCTGGGGGCCCCAACACCAGCTCCAGGGGCCCAACCCCTGGGGGCCCGAACGATAGCTCCAGGGGCCCAACCCCTGGGGGCCCGAAAAACAGCTCCAGGGGACCAACCCCTGGGGGCCCCAACACCAGCTCCAGGGGCCCAACCCCTGGGGACCCGAACGATAGCTCCAGGGACCCAAACCCTGGGGCCCGAAATACAGCTCCAGAGGCCCAACCCCTGGGGGCCCGAACCACAGCTCCAGGGTCCCAACCCCTGAGCGCCCGAACCATAGCTCCAGGGGCCCAACCCCTGGGGGCCCCAACACCAGCTCCAGGGGCCCAACCCCTGGGGGCCCCAACACCAGCTCCAAGGGCCCAACCCCTGGGGGCCCGAACGATAGCTCCAGGGGCCCAACCCCTGGGGGCCCGAACCACAGCTCCAGGGGCCCAATCCCTGAGCGCCCGAACCATAGCTCCAGGGGCCCAACCCCTGGGGGCCCCAACACCAGCTCCAGGGGCCCAACCCCTGGGGGCCCGAACGATAGCTCCAGGGGTCCAACCCCTGAGCGCCCGAACCATTGCTCCAGGGGCCCAACCCCTGGGGGCCCCAACACCAGCTCCAGGGGCTCAACCCCTCGGGGCCCGAACCATAGCTCCAGGGGCCCAAACCCTGGGGGCCCCAACACCAGCTCCAGGGTCCCAACCCCTGGGGGCCCGAACGATAGCTCCAGGGGCCCAACCCCTGAGCGCCCGAACCATAGCTCCAGGGGCCCAACCCCTGGGGGCCCCAACACCAGCTCCAGGGGCCCAACCCCTGAGCGCCCGAACCATAGCTTCAGGGGCCCAACCCCTTAGCGCCCGAACTATAGCTCCAGGGGCCCAACCCCTGGGGGCCCCAACACCGGCTCCAGGGGCCCAACCCCTGGGGGCCCGAACCACAGCTCCAGGGGCCCAACCCCTGGGGGCCCCAACACCAGCTCCAGGGGCCCAACCCCTTGAGGCCCCAACCGTTGTTCCAGGGGCCCGACCCCTGGGGGCCCCAAGGCCAGTTCCAGTGGAATACCCCTTGGAGCCCCAAACATAGCTCCAGGGACCCAACCCCTGTAGGCCCGAAACCCAGCTCCAGGGGCCCAACACCTGGGGACCCAAACTGTAGCTCCAGAGGCGAAAATCCTGCGGGCCCCAAACCCAGCTCCAGTAGCCTAAAACCTGGAACCCTCAACCCCAGCTCCAGGGGAGCAACCCCTGAGACCCACAACCCCAGCTCCAGGGGCCCAACTCCTGGGGGCCCGAACCATAGCTCCAGGGGCCCAACCCCTGAGCGCCCGAACCATAGCTCCAGGGGCCCAACCCCTGGGGGCCCGAACCACAGCTCCAGGGGCCCAACCCCTGGGGGCCCGAACCATAGCTCCAGGGACCCAACCCCTGAGCGCCCGAACCATAGCTCCAGGGGCCCAACCCCTGGGGGCCCGAACCATAGCTCCAGGGGCCCAACCCCTGGGGGCCCGAACCATAGCTCCAGGGGCCCAACCCCTGGGGGCCCCAACACCAGCTCCAGGGGCCCAACCCCTGGGGGCCCGAACCACAGCTCCAGGGGCCCTACCCCTGGGGGCCCGAACACCAGCTCCAGGGGCCCAACCCCTGGGGGCCCCAACACCAGCTCCAGGGGCCCAACCCCTGGGGGCCCCAACCCCAGCTCCACGGGTCCAACCCCTGGAGGTCTCAACCCCAGCTCCAGGGGCCCAAACCCTGGAACCCTCAACCCCAGCTCCAGGGGAGCAACCCCTGAGACCCACAACCCCAGCTCCAGGGGCCCAACTCCTGGGGCCCCAACCGTAGCTCCAACTGGCCAACCCCTAGGGGCCCCAGCCCCGGCTCCAGGGGCCCAAAACCTGGGAGTTCCAGCCCCAGCTCCAGAGATCCAACCCCTGGGGGCCTCGACTGTAGCTCCAGGGGCCCAGTCCCTGCGGGCCCCACTCCCAGTTCCAGGGGACCAACCCTTGGGGACCCCAACCGTAGATCCAGGGGAACAAACCCTGAGGGTCCCAACCCCAGCTCCAGGGGCCAAACCCCTGGAGGCTACAACCCCAGCTCCAGGGGCCCAAACCCTGGGGCCCTCCGCCCCAGCTCCAGGGGAGCAACCCCTGGCACCCACAACCCCAGCTTCAGGGTCCCAACCCCTGAGGGACCCAAGTGTAGCTCCAGGGACCCAACTGCTGGGGGCCCAAACCCCAGCTCCAGGGTCCCAAACCCTGAGGGCTCCAACCGTAGCTCCAGGGGCCTAACCCCTGGAGTCCATAAACCCAGCTCCAGGCGTCTAACCTCTTGAGGCCCCAACCCCAATTCCAGGGGCGCAAACCCTAGAGCCCTCAACCCCAGCTCCAGTGGACCAACCCCTGGGAGCCTCAACCCCAGCTCCGGAGGCCCAACCCCTGGGGGCCCGAACCTCAAATCTAGGGGCCGAACCCCTGAGGACCCCAACCATGGCTCAAGGGGCCCTACCCCTTGGGGCCAGAACCCCAGCTCCAGGGGCCCAACCCCTCTGACCCTCAACCCCAGCTCCAGGGGCCAAAATCCTGGGGTCCCCAACCGTAGCTCCATTGGCCCCACCCCTGGGGGCCCCAACCGTAGCTCCAGGGACCCAACCCCTGGGGACCACAACCCCAGTTCCAGAGGCCCAACCCGTGGGGGCCCCAACCGTAGCTCCAGGGGCCCAACCCCTTGGGGCTCCAACCCCAGCTCCAGGGACCCAAACCCTGGAGCCCTGAACCCCAGCTCCAGCGGAGCAACCTCTAGGACCCACAACCCCAGCTCCACGGGATCAGCTCCTGGGGACCAGAAAAGTAGCTCCAGGGGCCCAACCTCTGGAACCCCCAGTACCAGCTCCAGGGGCCCAACCTTTCGGGCCCTCAACCTCAGCTAAAGGAGTCCAAACCATGGGGGCTCCAACCCCAGGTCCAGGGGCCCAAACCCTGGGGCCCTCAACCCCAGTTCCAGGGGAGCAACCCCTGGGACCCACAACCCCAGCACCAGAGGCCCAACTCCTGGGATCCCCAACCGTTGCTCCAACTGCCCAACCCCTGGGGGCTCCAACCCTAGGTCCAGGGGCCCAAAACCTGGGAGCCCCAGCCCCGGCTCCAGAGACCCAACCCCTGGGGGCCTCAACCGTAGCTCCAGGGGCCCAAACATTGCGGGCCCCAGTCCCAGTTCCAGGGGACCAACCCCTGGGGGCCCCAACCGTAGCTCCAGGGGAACAACCCCTGGGGGCCCGAACCCCAGCTCCAGGGGCCCAACCCCTGGGGGCCCAAACCCCAGCTACAGGGGACCAACCCCTGTTACCCTCAACCCCAGCTCCAAGGGCCCAAACCCTGCGGTCCCCAACCGTAGCTCCAGGGGCCCAATATCTGGGGGCCCCAACCGTAGCTCCAGGGACCCAACCTCTGAGGGCCACAACCGCAGCTTCAGAGGCCCAACCCATGGGGGCCCGAAACGTAGCTGCAGGGGCCCAACCCCTTGGGGCCCCAACCCCAACTCCAGGCGCCCAAACCCTGGGGCCCTCAACCACAGCTCCAAGGGTGCAACCCATGGGAGCCACAACCCCAGCTCCAGGGGCCAAAACCCTGTGGTCCCCAACCGTAGCTGCCTGGGCCCAAGATCTTGGGGCCTCAACCGTAGCTCCAGGGACCCAAACTCTAGGGGCCACAACCCCAGCTCCAGGGGCCCAACACCTGGGGGCCCCAAACGTAGCTGCAGGGGCCCAACACCTTGGGGCCCCAACCGCAACTCCAGGGGCCCAAACCCTGGGGACCTCAACCCCAGCTCCAGGGGTGTAACCCCTGGGACCCACAACCCCAGTTACAGAGGCCCAACCCCTCGGGGCCCAAACTGTAGCTGCAGGGGCCAAACCCCTGGGCGCCCAAACCTCAACTCCAGGGGCCCAACCCCTGGAGACGCCAACCGTAGCTCCAGGGGCCCAACCCCTGGCTGCCCGAACCCCAGCTCCAGCTGTCCAACCCCTGGGCGCCCCAACCCCAGCTCCAGGGGCCCAAAACCTAGGGGCCCCAACCCAAGCTCTAGGAACCAAACTCCTGGGGGCATCAACCGTAGCTCCAGGGGGCAAACCCCTGTCGACCTCAACCCCAGCTTCAGGAGCCCAAGCCCTGGGGGCCCCAACTGTCGCTCCAGGGGCCCAACCCCTAGGGCCAACAATCCAAGCTCCAGGGGCCCAACCCCTGGGGGCCCCAACTGTACCTCCAGGGCCCCAAGCCCCGGGGGCCACAACCCCAGCTCCAGGGGCCCAACCTCTGGTGGCCCGAACCCCATCTACAGGGGACCAAACCCTGGGATCCCCAACCGTACCTCCAGGGGCCCAACCCCTGGGGGCTCCAACCGTAGCTCCAGGGGCCCAACCCCTGGGGGCCATAATCCAAGCTCCAGGGGCCCAACCCTTCGGGGCCCCAACTATAGCTCCAGGGGCCCAACCCCTTGGGGCCCCAACCCCAACTCCAGGGGCCGAAACGCTGGGGCCCTCAAAGCGAGCTCCAGTAGAAAAACCCCTGGGACCCACAACCCTAACTATTGGGCCCAACTCCTGGGGGCCTCAATCGTAGCTCCAGTTGCCCAACCTCTGGGGGTCCGAACCCAAGCGCCAGGAACCCAACCCCTGGGGGCCTCAACCGTAGCTCCAGGGGCCCAACCCCTGGGGACGCCAACCCCAGCTCCAGGGGACCAACCCCTGGGGGCCCCAAGTGTAGCTCCAGGGACCCAACTCCTGGGGGCCCCAACCCCAGGTCCTGGGGCCCAACCCCTGAAGGCCCCAACCCCAGCTACAGGGAACCAAACCTTGGGTCCCTCAACCCCAGCTCCAGGGTCCCAACGGCTGCGGGCCCCAACCCCAGCTCCAGGGGACCAACCCCTGGGGTCTTCAACCCCAGCTACAGGGGCCCATCCCCTGGGGCACTCAACACCACCTCGAGGGGCCCAACAGCTGGGGACCCCAAGCCCAGCTCCAGGGGCCCAACACCTAGGAGTCCCAACCGTAGATCCACGGGCCCAACCCCTGGGGGCAACATTCCAGCTCCAGGGGCCCAACCCCTGGGGGCCTCAAACGTAGCTCCAGGGGCCCAACTCCTTGGGGCCCCAACCCCAGCTCCAGGGGCACAACCCCAGGGCCCTCAACAACAGCTCCAGGGCGCCAACCCCTGGGGACCCCAACTATAGCTCCAGGGGACTAACCCTTGGGGGCCCCAACTGTAGCTCCAGGGGCCCAACCCCTTGGGGCCCCAACCCCAACTATAGGGGCCGAAACCCTGGGGCCCTCAAAGCCAGCTCCAGTAGAGCAACCCCTGGGACCCACAACCCTAGCTCCAGGGGCCCAAACCCTGGGGGCCCCAATCCGAGCTCCAGGGGCCCAAACTCTAGGTCTCTCAACCCCAGCATCAGGGGAGCAACAACTCGGACCCACAACCCCAGCTTCAGAGGCCCAACTCCTGGTAGCCCCAACCGCAGCTCCAGCTGCCCAACCACTGGGTGCCCCAACCCAAGCTCCAGGGGCCCAAAACCTAGAGGCCCCAACCCCAGCTGTAGGAACCACACCCCTGGGGGCCTCAACCGTAGATCCAGGGGGCAAACCCCTGGGGGCCTCAACCCCAGCTCCAGGTGCCCAACCCCTGGGGGCCTCAACCCAGTTCCAGGGGCCCAACCCCTGGGGGCCCCAACCGTAGCTCCAGGGGCCCAACCCCTGAGGGCAACAACCCAAGCTCCAGGGGCCCAACCCCTGGGGGTCCCAAAAGTAGCTCCAGGGGACCAACCCCTTGGGGCCCCAACCCCAACACCAGGGTCCCAAACCCAAGGGCCCTAAACCCGAGCTCCAGGGGACTAACCCCTGGGAGCCGCAACCCCAGCTCCAGGGGCCCAACCCCTGGGGGCACAAACTGTAGCTCCAGGGGCCAAACCCGTCGGGCCCTCAACCCCAGCTGCAGGCGAGCAGCCCCTGGGACCCACAACCCCAGCTCCAGGGGCCCAACTCCTGGAGGTCCCAACCGTAGCTCCAGGGTCCCAACCCCTGGGGGCCACAACCCCAGCTCCAGGGGCCCAACCCCTGGGGGCCCCAAACATAGCTCCAGGGGCCTAAACCCTAGGGCCCTCAACTCCAGCTCCAGGGGACCAACCCCTGGGGGTCTCAACCTTAGCTCCAGGGGCCCAACCCCTGGGGGACCCCACCACTGCTACAGGGGCCCAACGCATGCGGACCCCAAATGTAGCTCCAGGGTCCCAACTCCTGGGGGACCTAACCACAGGTCCAGGGGTCCCAACCCCTGGGGCCCACAACCCCAGCTCCAGGGAGCCAACAGCTGGGGGCCCCAGCCCGAACTCCAAGGGCCCAACCCCTGGGGGCCCCAACCGTAGGTCCAGCGGCCCAACCCCTAGGGGCCCCAAACGTAGCTCCAGGGTCCCATCCCCTTGGGGAACAAACCCCAACGTCAGGGGCCAAAACCCTAGGGCCCTCAACCCCAGCTCCAGAGGACCAAACCCTGGGGTCCTAAACCGTAGCGCCATGGGTCCAACCCCTGGGGGCCCCAACCGTAGCTCCAGGGGACCAACCCCTGGGGGCTACAACCCCAGCTCCAGGGACCAAACCCCTAGGGGACCCAACTTTAGCTCCAGGGGCCCAACCCTTGGGGACACCAACCCCAGCTCCAGGGGCCCAACCCCTGGGGGCCCCAACCCCAGGTCCAGGGGCCCAACCCCTGGGGCCCTGAACCCCAGATCCATTGTCCCAACAGCTGGTGGCCCGAACCCAAGCTACAGGGGCTCAAACCCTTGGGGCCCGAACCCTAACTCCAGAGGCCCAAACCCTAGGGCCCTCAACCCCACCTCCAGGGTACCAACCCCTGGAAGCCGCAACCCCAGCTCCAGGGGCCCAACCCCTGGGGGCCCCAAGTGTAGCTCCAGGGACCCAACTCCTGGGGGCCCCAACCCCAGGTCCTGGGGCCCAACCCCTGAAGGCCCCAACCCCAGCTACAGGGGCCCAAACCCTGGGGCCCTCAACCCCAGCTCCAGGGTCCCAACGGCTGCGGGCCCCAACCCCAGCTCCAGGGGCCGAACCCCTGGGGGCCCCAACCGTACCTCCAAGGGCCGAACCCCTATGGGCCACAACTCCAGCTCCAGGGGCCCAACCCCTGTACCGCAAACGTAGCTCCAGGGGCCCAACCCCTTGGGGCCTCAACCGCAACTCCAAGGGCCCAAACCCTAGGGCCTTCAACCCCAGCTGCAGGGGACCAACCCCTGGGAGCCGCAACCCCAGCTCCAGGGGGACAACACCTGGGGGTCCAAACTGTAGCTCCAAGGGCCCAACTCCTCGGGGTCCCAACCCCAGCTCCAGGGGAGCAACCCCTGGGACCAACAACCCCAGCTCCAGGATCCCAACTCCTGGGGGCCCCAACCCCAGCTCCAGGGGCCCAAGACCTGGGGCCCCAACCCCAGCTCCAGTAACCCAACCCCTGGGGTCCTCAACCTTAGCTCCAGGGGCCCAACGCCTGGGGGACACAACCCCAGCTCCGGGGGCCCAACCCATGCGGACCCCAAGTGTAGCTCCAGGGTCCCAACTCCAGGGGGCCCCAACCTCAGGTCCAGGGGTCCCAACCCCTGGGGCCCTCAACCCCAGCTCCAGAAAGCCAACAGCTGGGAACCCCAGCCCGAGCTCCAAGGGCCCAACCCCTGGGGGCCCCAACCGTAGCTCCAGCGGCCCAACCCCTAGGGGCCCGAAACGTAGCTCCAGGGGCCCAGCCCCTTGGGGCCCCAACACCAACGACAGGGGCCAAAACCCTAGGGCCCTCAACCTCAGCTCCAGGGGACCAAGCCCTGGGAGCCGCAACCCCTGTGGGCCCAAACTTGTAGCTCCAAGGGCCCAACCCCTGGGGTCCCCAAACGTAGCTCAAGGGGCCCAATCCCTTGGGGCCCAACCCCAGCGCCAGGAGCCAAAACCCTAGGGCCCTCAACCCCAGCTCCAGCGGACCAACCCCTGTGATCCGCAACCCCAGCTCCAGGGGCCCAACCCCTGGGGCCAAAACTTGTAGCTCCAAGGGCCCAACCCCTGGGAAGCCAACCTTAGCTTCAGGGGCCCAACACCTGGGGGCCCGAATCCCAGCTCCAGGGGCTCAGAACCTGGGACCCTCAACCCTAATTCCAGGGGCCCAAACCCTAGGGTCCCCAACCGTAGCGCAAGGGGCCCAACCCCTGGGGGCCCCAACCGGAGCTCCAGGGGACCAACCCCTGGGGGCAACAACCCCAGCTCCAGGGACCCAACCCCTAGGGGACCCAACTTTATCTCCAATGGCCCAACCCCTTGGGACCCCAACCCCAACTCCAGGGGCCCAAACCCTGGGGCCCTCAACCACAGCTCTAGGGGAGCAACTCCTGGGACCCACAACCCCAGCTCCAGGGGCCCAACCCCTGGGGGCCCCAGCCCCAGTTCCAGGGGCCGAACCCCTGGGGCCCTCAACCCCAGCTACAGGGGCCCATCTCCTGTGGCCCTTAACCCCAATTCCAGGGCCGCAACCCCTGGGGGCCCCAACCCCAGCTCCAGGGGTCCCACCCCTGGGGTCCCCAAGTGTAGCTATAGGGGCCCAACTCCTGGGGGCCCCAACAGCAGGTCCAGGGGCCCAACCCCTGGGGCACTCATCCCCAGCTCTAGGCTCCCAACAGCTGGGGGCTCCAACCCCAGCTCCAGGGGCCCAACACCTAGGGGTCCGAACCGCAGCTCCTGGGGCTCAACCCCCTGGGGGCCACAACCCCAGCTCCACGGACCCAACCCCTGGGGCCCTCAACCCCAGCTACAGGGCCCCAACCCCCGGGGGACCCCAACTATATCTCCAGGGGCCCAACACCTGGGGGACCCTAACCACAGCTCCAGGGGCCAAATCCCTGGGGTTCCGAACCGTAGCTCCAGGGGCTCAACCCCTGTGTGCCCCAACCGCAGCTCCAGGGGCCCATCCCTTCGGGGCCCCAACTGTAGCTCCAGGGGCCCAACCCCTTGGGGCCCCAACCCCAACTCCAGGGGCCGAAACCCTGGGGCCCTCAAAGCCAGCTCCAGAAGAGCAACCCCTGGGATCCACAAGCCGAGCTCCAGGGGCTCAACCCCTGGGGTCCCCAATCCGAGCACCAGGGGCCCAAAACTTTGGGGCCCCACCACCACCGCCAGGAACCCAACCCCTGGGGGCCTCAACCGTAGCTCCAGGGGCCCAACCCCTGGGGACCCCAACCCCAACTCCAGGTGCCCAACCCCTGAGGGCCCCAAGTGTAGCTCCAGGTGCTCAACTCCTGGGGTCCCGAACCCCAGGTCCATTGGCACAACCCCTGGGGCCCTAAACCCCAGATCCAGGGGCCCAACAACTGGGGGCAAGAACCGCAGCTACAGGGGCCAAACCCCTGGGGGCCCCAAACGTAGCTCCATGGGCCCAACCCCTTGGGACCCGAACCCCAACTCCAGGGGCCCAAACCCTATGGCCCTCAACCCCACCTCCAGGGGACCAACCCCTGGAAGCCGCAACCCCAGCTCCAGGGGCCCAACCCCTGCGGCCCTCAAACTCACCTCCAGGGACCCAAACCTTGGGAGACCCAACTTTAGCTCCAGGGGCCCAACAACTTGGGACCCCAACCCCAAATCCAGGGGCCCAAATCCTGGAGCCCTCAACCACAGTTCTAAGGGAGCAACCCCTGGGACCCAAAACCCTAGCTCCAGGGGCCCAACCCCTGGGGACCCCAAACCCAGTTCCAGGGGCCCAACCCTTGGGGCCCTCAACCCCAGCTACAGAGGCCCATCCCCTGTGGCCCTCAACCCCAGCTCCAGGGTCGCAACCCCTGGGGGCCTCAACCCCAGCTCCAGGGGCCCCATCCCTGGGGTCCCCAAGTGTAGCTCCAGGGGCCCAACTCCTGGGGGCCCCAACAGCAGGTCCAGGGGGCCAACCCCTGGGGCAGTCAACCCCAGCTCTAGGCTCCCAACAGCTGGGGGCTCCAACCCCAGCTCCAGGGGCCCAACACCTAGGGGTCCCAACCTTAGCTCCTGGGGCTCAACCCCTCGGGGCTACAACCCCATCTCCAGGGGCCCAACCCCTTGGGGCCCCGACCTTAGCTCCAGGGGCCCATCCCCTGGGGCCCTCAACCTCAGCTCCAGGGGCCCAACCCCTGGGGACCCCAACTGTAGCTCCAGGGGCCCAACACGTGGGGGACCCTAACCACAGCTCCAGGGGCCCAATCCCTGGGGTCCCCAACCGTAGCTCCAGGGGCTCAACCCTTGTGGGCCCCAACCCCAGCTCCAGGGGCCCAACCCTTCGGGGCCCGAACTGTAGCTCCAGGGGCCCAACCCCTTGGGGCCCCAACCCCAACTCCAGGGGCCGAAACCCTGGGGCCCTCATAGCCAGCTCCAGGAGAGCAACCCTTGGGGGCCCGAATCCGAGCTCCAGGGGCCCAAAACCTTGGGGCCCCACCACCAGCGCCAGGAACCCAACCCCTGGGGGCCTCAACCGTAGCTCCAGGGGCCCAACCCCTGGGGACCCCAACCCCAACTCCAGGGGCTCAACCCCTGGGGGCCCCAAGTGTATCTCCAGGTGCCCAACTCCTGTGGTTCCGAACCCCAGGTCCATTGGCACAACCCCTGGGGCCCTCAACCCCAGATTCAGGGCCCCAACAACTGGGTTCAAGAACCCTAGCTACAGGAGACCAAACCCTGGGGGCCCCAAACGTAGGTCCATGGGCCCAACCCCTTGGGGCCCGAACCCGAACTCCAGGGGCCCAAACCCTATGGCTCTCAACCCCACCTCCAGGGGACCAACCCCTGGAAGCCGCAACCCCAGATCCAGGGGCCAACTCCTGGGGGCCCAAACTGTAGCTCCAGGGGACCACCCCAGCTCCAGGGGCCCACCCAATGGGAATTCCAACCGTAGCTCCAGGGGCTCAACCCCTGGGGGTCCCAACCGTAGCTCCAGGGTCCTAACCCCTTGAGTCCCTCACCCGAACTCCAGTTACCCAAACCCTGCGGCCCTGAAACCCACCTCCAGGGAAGCAACCCCTGAGACCCACAACCCCAGCTCCAGGGGCCCAACTCCTGGGGGCCCCAACCTCAGCTCCAGGAGCCCAACCCCTGGGACTCTAAACCCCAGCTACAGGGGAACAACCACTGGGGGCCCTAACCCCAGCTCCTGGGGCCAAACAGCTGGGAGCCACAACCGTAGCTCCAGGGACCCAACCGCTGAGGGCACCAACCCCACCTCGAGGGGCCCAACCGCTCAGGGCACCAACCCCAGTTCCAGGGGCCCAACCCCTGGGACCCTAAACCCCAGCTACAGGAGCCCATCCCCTGGGGCCCTCAACGCCAACTCCAGGGCCCCAACCCCTGGGGGCCCCAACCCCAGCTCCAGGGACCCAACCCCTGGGGTCCCCAAGTGTAGCTCCAGGGGCCCAACTTCTGTGGGCCCCAAAACCAGGTCCAGGGGCCCAACCCCTGGGGCACTCAACCCCAGCTCCAGGGGCCCAACAGGTGGGCTCCCCTACCCCATCTCCAGG
The DNA here is from genome assembly GCF_025201925.1 of Gopherus flavomarginatus. Classification (NCBI taxonomy): domain Eukaryota; kingdom Metazoa; phylum Chordata; order Testudines; family Testudinidae; genus Gopherus; species Gopherus flavomarginatus. The sequence continues at coordinate 142,649 of NW_026114669.1, read as the reverse complement.
GGCCCAAACCCTGGGGGCCTCAAACGTAGCTCCAGGGGCCCAAACCCCAGGGCCCTCAACCCGAGCTCCAGGGGTTGGGCCCCTGGACCTGGTTTTGGGCCCCTGGAGCTTCAACCCCAGCTCCAGGGGCCCAAACCCTGGGTGCCCATACTATAGCTCCAGGGGCCCAACCCTTGGGGGCCCCAACCCCAGCTCCAGGGGCCCAACCCCTGGGGACGCCAACACTAGCACCAGGGGCCCAACCCCTAGAGGCCCGAACTCCAGCTCCAGAGACCCAACCCCTGGGACCCACTACCCTATCTCCAGGGGACGAAAGCCTGGGGTCCCCATCCGTACCTCCAGGGGCCCAACCCCTGGGGGCCATAACTCCAGCTCCAGGGGCCCAATCCTTGGGAGCCCGAACTGTAGCTCCAGGGGCCCAACCCCTTGGGGCCCCAACTCCAACTGCAGGGGCCGAAACCCTGGGGCCCTCAAAGCCAGCTCCAGTAGAGCAATCCCTGGGACCCACAACCCTAGCTCCAGGGGCCCAACCCCTTGGGCCCTCAAGCCCAGCTACAGAGCCCCAACCCCTGGGGACCCCAACTATATCTCTAGGGACCCAACACCTGGGGGACCCTAACCACAGCTCCAGGGGCCTAATCCCTGGGGTCCCGAACCGTAGCTCCAGGGGCTCAACCCCTGTGGGCCCCAACCCCAGCTCCAGGGGCCCAACTCTTGGGGGCCCCAACTGTAGCTCCAGGGGCCCAACCCCTTGGGGCCCCAACCCCAACTCCAGGGGCTGAAACCCTAGGGCCCTCAACCCGAGCTCCAGGGGATCAACACCTGGGAGCCGCAACCCCAGCTCCAGGGGCCCAAACCCTTGGGGCCCAAACTGTAGCTTCAGGAGCCCAAGCGCTGAGGGCATCAACCCCACCTCCAGGGGCCCAAGCCCTGGGGCCCTCAACCCGAGCTACAGGGGCCCATCCCCTGGGGCCCTCATTCCCAGCTCCAGGCCCCAACCCCTGGGGGCCGCAACCCCAGCTCCAGGAGCCCAGCCCCTGGGGGCCCCAATCCGAGCTCCAGAGGCCCAAACCCTGGGGGCCCCAACCTCAGCTCCAGGGGCCCAACCCCTAGGGGCCCCAACTCCAGCGACAGTTGCCCAATCCCTGCGGCCCTCAACCCCAGCTACAGGGACCCAATCCCTGGGAGCCTCAACCGTCGCTCCAGGGGCCCAACCCCAGGGAGACCCAACCCCAGCTACAGGGGCCCAACCGCTGGGGCCCCCAAACATAGTTCCAGGGGCTGAACCCCTGGGGCCTTCAAACCCAGCTCCAAGGGCCCAACCTCTGGAGGCCCCAACCACAGCTCCAAGGGCCTAACCCCTTGGGGCCCCAACTGTAGCTCCAGGGGCCCAAGCCCGGGGGTCGCAACACCAGGTCCAGGGGCCCAACCCCTGCGGCCCTCAACCCCAGCTCCAAGTTTCCAACCCCTGGCTGCCCAAACCTCAGCTCCAGGAGCCCAACCCCTGGGGCCCTAAACCCCAGCTAAAGGGGCCCATCCCCTGGGGCCCTCAACCCCAGCTCCAGGGGCCCAACCCCTGGGAGCCTCAACCGTCGCTCCAGGGTCCCAACCCCAGGGAGACCCAACCCCAGCTCCAGGGGCTCAACCGCTGGGGTCCCCAAACATAGCTCCAGGGGCTGAACCCCTGTGGCCCTCAAACCCAGCTCCAAGGGCCCAACCTCTGGGGGTCCCAACCACAGCTCCAAGGGCCTAACCCCTAGGGGCCCCAACTGTAGCTCCAAGGGCCCAACCTCTGGGGACCCCAACACCAGCTCCAGGAGCCCAACCCCTGGGGGCCCGAACCATAGCTCCAGGGGCCCAACACCTGGGGGCCCCAACACCAGCTCCAGGGGCCCAACCCCTGGGGGCCCGACCCATAGCTCCAGGGGCCCAACCCCTTTGGGCCCCAACACCAGCTCCTGGGTCCCAACCCCTGGGGCCCTCAACCCCAGCTCCAGGGCCCCAACCCCTTGGGGCCCCAACCCCAGCTTCACAGGCCCGGCCCCTTGGACCCTCAACCCCAGCTCCAGGGCGCCAATACCTGGGGACCCCAACTATAGCTCCAGGGGCCCAACACTTTTTGGCCCCTTCTGTAGCTCCAGGGGCCGAATACCTTGGGGCCCCAACCCCAACTACAGGGGCCGAAACCCTGGGGCCATCAAAGCCAGCTCCAGGAGAGCAGCCCCTGGGACCCACAACCCTATTTCCAGGGGCCCAACCCCTGGGGGCCCCAACACCAGCTCCAGGGGCCCAATCTTTGGGGGCCCGACCCATAGCTCCAGGGGCCCAACTCCTGTGGGCCCCAACACCAGCTCCTGGGTCTCAACCCCTGGGGGCCCCAACCTCAGCTCCAGGAGCCCAATCCCTGGGGCCCTAAACCCCAGCTACAGGGGCCCATTCCCTGGGGCCCGCAACCCCAGCTCCAGGGCCCCAGCCGCTGCGGGCCCCGATCCAAGCTCCAGGGGCCAAAACCCTGGGGGCCCCAACCTCAGCTCCAGGGGCCCAACCCCTAGGGGCCCCAACTCCAGCGACAGTTGCCCAATCCCTGCGGCCCTCAACCCCAGCTACAGGGACCCAATCCCTGGGAGCCTCAACCGTCGCGCCAGGGGCCCAAACCCAGGGAGACCCAACCCAAGCTCTAGGGGCCCAACCGCTGGGGGCCCCAAACATAGTTCCAGGGGCTGAACCCCTGGGGCCCTCAAACCCAGCTCCAAGGGCCCAACCTCTGGGGGCCCAAACCACAGCTCCAAGGGCCTAACCCCTAGGGGCCCCAACTGAAGCTCCAGAGGCCCAACTCCTAGGGTCGCAACACTAGGTCCAGGGGCCCAACCCCTGCGGCCCTCAACCCCAGCTCCTGGGTCCCAACCCCTGGCTGCCCAAACCTCAGCTCCACGAGCCCAACCCCTGGGGCCCTAAACCCCAGCTACAGGGGCCCATCCCCTGGGGCCCTCAACCCCAGCTCCAGGGCCCCAACCCCAACCCCAGCTCCTGGGGCCCGGCCCCTAGGACCCTCAACCCCAGCTCCAGGGCGCCAATCCCTGGGGACCCCAACTATAGCTCCAGGGGCCCAACACTTTTTGGCCCCAACTGTAGCTCCAGGGGCCCAACCCCTTGGGGCCCCAACCCCAACTACAGGGGCCGAAACCCTGGGGCCCTCAAAGCCAGCTCCAGGAGAGCATCCCCTGGGACCCACAACCCTATTTCCAGGGGCCCAACCCCTGGGGGCCCGAATCCGAGCTCCAGGGGCCCAAACCCTGGGGGCCCCAACCTCAGCTCTAGGGGCCCAACCCTCAGGGGCCCCAACTCCAGCTACAGTTGCCCAATCCCTGCAGCCCTCAACCCCAGCTACAGGGGCCCAACCCCTGGGAGCCTCGACCGTCGCTCCAGGGGCCCAACCCCAGGGAGACCCAACCCCAGCTCCAGGGGCCCAACCGCTGGGGGCCCCAAACATTGCTCCAGGGGCTGAACCCCTGTGGCCCTCAAACCCAGCTCCAAGGGCCCAACCTCTGGGGGCCCCAACCACAGCTCCAAGGGCCTAACCCCTAGGGGCCCCAACTGAAGCTCCAGAGGCCCAACTCCTAGGGTCGCAACACCAGGTCCAGGGGCCCAACCCCTGCGGCCCTCAACCCCAGCTCCTGGGTCCCAACCCCTGGCTGCCCAAACCTCAGCTCCACGAGCCCAACCCCTGGGGCCCTAAACCCCAGCTACAGGGGCCCATCCCCTGGGGCCCTCAACCCCAGCTCCAGGGCCCCAACCCCAACCCCAGCTCCTGGGACCCGGCCCCTAGGACCCTCAACCCCAGCTCCAGGGCGCCAATCCCTGGGGACCCCAACTATAGCTCCAGGGGCCCAACACTTTTTGGCCCCAACTGTAGCTCCAGGGGCCCAACCCCTTGGGGCCCCAACCCCAACTACAGGGGCCGAAACCCTGGGGCCCTCAAAGCCAGCTCCAGGAGAGCATCCCCTGGGACCCACAACCCTATTTCCAGGGGTCGAACCCCTGGGGGCCCGAATCCGAGCTCCAGGGGCCCAAACCCTGGGGGCCCCAACCTCAGCTCCAGGGTCCCAACCCCTGGGGGTCCCAACCGTAGCTCCAGGGGTCCAACCCATGGGAGCCACAACCCCAGCTCCACGGGCCCAACCCCTGGGGGCCTCAACCGTAACTTCAGGGGCACAACCTCTGGGGGCCCCAACCCTAGCTCCAGGGGCCCAACCCCTGGGGCCCTCAAACCCAGCTCCAGGCGCCCAACCCCAGAGACCCCAATCCCAGTTCCAGGGTCCCAACCCCTGGGGGCTCCAACTATAGCTCGAGGGACCCAACCCCTGGGGCCCTGAAACCCAGCTCCAGGGGCCCAACCCCAGAGACCCCAATCCCAGATCCAGGGTCACAACCCCTGGGGGCCCCAACCCCAGATCCAGGGGCCCACCCCCTGGGGACCCCAAACGTAGGTCCAGGGGAACAACCCCTAGGGGCTCCAACCACAACTCCAGGGGCCCAACCCCTTGGGGCCCCAACCCCAGTTCCAGGGGCCCAACCCCTGGGGCCCTCAACCGCAGCTGCAGTGGCCCATCCCCTAGGACCCTGAACCCCAGCTCCAGGGGCCCAACCCCTGGAGGCCCCAACCCCAACCCCAGCTCCAGGGGCCCAACCCCTGGGGTCCCAAAGTTTAGCTCCAGGACCCCAACCCCTGGGGGCCTCAGCCCAAGCTCCAGGGGCCCAACCCCTGGGGTCCCCAAGTGTAGCTCCAGGGGCATAACTCCTGGGGGTCCCAACCCCAGGTCCAGGGGCACAACCCCTGGGGCACTGAACCCTGTCTCCAGGGGCCCAAATGCTGGGGACCCCAAACCCAGCTCGAGGGGCCCAACACCTTAGGGTCCCAACCGTAAATCCCCAGCCCAACCCCTGGGGGCCACACCCCAGCTTCAGGGGCCCAAACCCTGGGGTCCTCAAACGTAGCTCCAGGGGCCCAACCCCTTGGGGCCCCAACCCCAGCTCCAGGGGCCCGGTCCCTAGGACCCCCAACCCCAGCTCCAGGGCGCCAATCCCTGGGGACCCAAACTATAGCTCCAGGGGCCCAACCCTTTTTGGCTCCAACTGTAGCTCCAGGGGCCCAACCCCTGGCGCACTCAACCCCAGCTTCAGGGGCCCAACCCCTGGGGGCCCAAATCCGAGCTCCATTGGCCCAAACCCTGGGGGCCCCCACCTCAGCTCCAGGGGCCCAACCCCTAGGGGCCCCAACTCCAGGTACAGTTGCCCAATCCCTGCGGCCCTCAACCCCAGCTACAGGGACCCAACCCCTGGGAGCCTCAACCGTCGCTCCAGGGGCCCAACCCGAGGGAGACCCAACCCCAGCTCCAGGGGCCCAACCGCTGGAGGCCTCAAACATAGCTCCAGGGGCTGAACCTCTGGGGCCCTCAAACCCAACTCCAACGGCCCAACCTCTGGGGGCCCCAACTGTAGCTCCAGGGGCCCAACCCCTGGTGTTACAACACCAGGTCCAGGGGCCCAACCCCTGCTGCCCTCAACCCCAGCTCCTGGGTCCCAGCCCCTGGGGGCCCCAACCTCAGCTCCAGGAGCCCAACCCCTGGGGCCCTAAACCCCAGCTACAGAGGCCCATCCCCTGGGGCCCTCAACCGCAGGTCCAGGGCCCCAACCCCTGGGGGCCCCAATCCCAGCTCCAGGGGCCCAAAACGTGGGGTCCCCAAGTGTAGCTCCAAGGGCCCAACTCCTTGGGGCCCCAACCCCTGTTCCAGGGACCCAGCCCCTAGGGACGCCAACCGTAGCTCCAGGGGCCCAACCCCTGGGACCCACTACCCCATCTCCAGGGGACCAAACCCTGGGGTCCCCAACCGTACCTCCAGGGCCCAACCCCTGGGGGCTCCAACCGTAGCACCAGGGGCCCAAGCCCTTGCGGCCCTAACCCCAGCTCCAAGAGCCCAAAACCTGAGGGCCCCAAACGTAGCTGCAGGGACCCAACCCCTTGGGGCCCAAACCCCAACTCTCGGGGACCAAACCCTGGGGTCTTCAACCCCAGCTTCATGGGTGCAACCCCTGGGATCCACAACCCCAACTCCAGTGGCGCAACTCCTGGGGGCCCCAAATGTACCTCCAGGGGCCAAACTCCTGGGTACCCCAACCGTAGCTCCAGGGGTCCAGTCCCTGAGGGCTCCAGTCCCAGCTCCAGGGGCCCAATCCCTGGGGGCCCCAACCTCAGCTCCAGGGTCCCAACCACTGGGGACCTCAACCCCAGATCCAGGGGCCCACCCCCTGGGGACCCCAAACGTAGCTCCAGGGGAACAACCCCTAGGGGCTCCAACCACAACTCCAGGGGCCCAACCCCTTGGGGCCCCAACCCCAGTTCCAGGGGCCCACCCCCCGGGGCCCTCAACCGCAGTTACAGTGGCCCATCCTCTAGGACCCTGAACCCCAGCTCCAGGGGCCCAACCCCTGGGGGCCCCAACCTCAACCCCAGCTCCAGGGGCCCAACCCCTGGGGTCCCAAACTTTAGCTCCAGGGGCCCAACTCCTGGGGGCCCCAACCCGAGGTCCAGGGCCCAACCCCTGGGTCCCTTAACCTCCGCTCCAGGGCCCCAACCCCTGGGGGCCCCAGTCCTAGCTCCTGGGGCCCAACCCCTCGGGTCCCGTACCGTAGCTCCAGGGGAACATCCCCTGGTGGCCCCAACCCCAGCTCCAGGGGCCCAACCCTTTGGTGCCCGAACCGTAGCTACAGGGGCCCAACCGCTGAGGGCACCAACCCCACCTCCAGGGCCCCAAACCCTGGGGGCCCCAACCTCAGTTCCAGGGGCCCAACCCCTGGGACCCTCAACCCCAGGTATAGAGGCCCATCCCCTGGGGCCCTAAACCCCAGCTCCAGGGCCCCAACCCCAGGGGGCCCGATCCCCAGCTCTAGGAGCCCAACCCCTGTGGTCCCCAAGTGTAGCTCCAGGTGCCCAACTCCTGGGGGCCCCATAACCAGGTCCCGGGGCCGAACCCCTGGGGCACTCAACCGCAGCTCCAGGGGCCCAACAGCTTGGGGCCCAAACCCCAGCTCCAAGGGCCCAACTCCTAAGGGACCCAACCGCAGCTCCAGGGGCCCAACCCCTGGGGACGCCATCCGTAGCTTAAGGGGCCCAACCCCTGGGGTCCCGAACCCCAGCTCCAGGAGCCCAATCCCTGGGACCCACAACCCCATCTCCAGGGGACGAGACCCAGGGATCCCCAAACTTTCCTCGAGGGACCCAACCCCTTGGGGCTCCAACCCCAGCTCCCGGGGCCCAACCCCTGGGGGCCCAAAACGTAGCTCCAGGGGCCCAACCCCTTGGGGACCAAACCGCAACTCCAGGGGCCCAAACCCTAGGACCCTCAACCCCAGCTCCAGTGGACCAACCCCTGTGAGCCGCAACCCGAGCTCCAAGGCCCCAACCCGTGGGGGCCCAAACTGAAGCTCCAGGGGCCAACCCCTGGGGGCCGAAACTCCAGCTCCAGGGGCCCAAACCCTGGGGGCCCCAACCGTAGCTCCAGGGGCCCAACCCCTGGGAACCACAACCTCAGCTCCACGGGCCCAACCCCTGGGGGCACGAACCTTATCTCTAGGGGACCAAAACCTGGGATCCCCAACCGTACCTCCCGGGTCCGAACCCCTGAGGGTCCAACCGTAGCTCCAGGGGCCCAACCCTTGGAGGCCCCAACTGTACCTCCAGGGGCCCAAAACCTTGGGGCCCAAACTCCAACTCCAGGGCCCGAAACCCTGGGGCCCTCAAAGCCAGCTCCAGTAGAGCAATCTCTGGGACCCACAAACCTAGCTCCAGGGGCCCAACCCCTGGGGGCCCCAATCCGAGCTCCAGGGGCCCAAAACCTGTTGGCCCCAACCCCAGCGTCAGGAACCCAACCCCTGGAGGCTTCAACCGGAGCTCCAGGGGCCCAATACCTGGGGACCCCAACCCCGGCACCAGGGGCCAAACCCCTGGAGGCCCCAAGTGTAGCTCCAGGGGCCCAACTCCTTTGGGCCCCAACCTCAGGTCCAGGGGCCCAACCCCTTGGACCCCAACCTCAGCTCCACGGGCCCAACCCCTGGGGCCCTCAACCCGAGGTCCAGGGGCCTAAACCCTGGGGGCCCCAACCCCAACTTCAGGGGCCTAAACCCTGGGGCTCTCAACCCCAGCTTCGGGGGACCAACCCCTGGCACCCACAACCCCAGCTCCAGGGGCACGGCTCCTGGGAGCCCCAACAGTAGCTCCTTTTGCCCAACCCCTGGGGTCCCCAACCCCAGCTCCAGAGGCCCAACCCCTGGGGGCCCCAAACGTAGCTCAAGGGGAACAACCCCTTGAGGCCCCAACCCCAGGTCCAGGGGCCCAACTCCTGAGGGCCCCAACCCCACCTCTAGGGGCCGAACCCCTGGGGGCCCCAAGTGTAGCTCCAGGGGCCCAACTCCTGGGGGGTCCCAACCCCAGCTCCAGGGGCCCAACCCCTGGGGCACTGAACCCCTGCTCCAGGGTCCCAACAGCTGCGGGCCCCAACCCCAGCTACAGTGTCGGAACCCCTGGGGGCCCAAACTGTAGCTCCAGGGGCCCAACCCGTGGGGCCCTCAACCCCAGAGTAGTAATAAGCTCGATAGTAATCATCACCATACAAATTTTAACATGTTTTCAAGCCTCTTTTAGGGCTTATGTCCCGCCTTCCCTCCCTCCATTGCTGTTGGCGGATGTGTGGCGCCATCTGCCATTTTGAAAAAAGTGTGCGTGTATTTGTTTGACAATGGGGCAGTGTTGTGTATGTTTGTGCTTGGTGACATGAAGAGGAAAGGAGAGAGTTATGAAAGAATAGGAATATAAAACTTAAGGGAAAAGGAAATATATTAAAAACAAGGTTGAATAAGGGAGGCCCAGGGTAAAAAGGAGTCAAAAATATTTAATACCAACGTAGGTTAAAAAGTTGCTAAAAAAGGCATTAAAAGTATTCAATATCAATGTAGGTTAAGGAAAAAGGAGTTTTATAAGGAAAATTGATTGTTAAACACATAATTAAAAAAAATTATAAAGTAGGCTGAAAAGGATAATTGACTTTGTAGTAAGCATATGTTGTTAAAATGATTATGGAGGTTGCAGAAACATCTGTCCGGTGGCCTTGCTGGTAGATCTGTCAAAGGAAGTGGCCTCCGATATTGGCCGATCGGTGTATAGCAGGGTTTGTGAAATGGATTATAGATGTTTTTACATAAAAGCTTGTGACTCTAGAGGCTTAAAAAATATATTAATTAAGATGCATTGTAAAAAAATTGTATCAGAGTTTTTATATTATTTTGCTTATGCGTTAAAAAATGTATGTAACTGTACCGTATATTACTTTGCTGCTGCTTTAAAAGTTAAATGTGTATAGAAGTTGTTGTGTTAAATAAAAACAAAAGCAGAAGCAAACTATTGTGTATACTTGTGTTTTAAAGCAAGGTGGGGGTAAGCATGGCAAAGTTGCTAAAGAAAATTTATTACTCACCTGAAAAAGTTGGTAGTTTTGGGGGCATAACAGCCTTATTTCATGCCGCTGAAAGACACCGTAAAACCTTAAGCAGAAAGCAGGTTTCCGCTTGGCTTGCGGATCAAGATTATTACGCTTTATGTAAACCAGCAAGGCTTAAATTTAAAAGAAATAAAACAGTGGTGTTTAATGTGGATACGCAATGTCAGGCAGATTTGGTTGATATGGCCGCCTATTCTAAACACAATGACGACCGTAAATATATTTTAACAGTGATAGATATTTTGTCTAAATACGCCTGGGCGGTAACCCTAAAAAATAAAACAGGAAAAGAGGTGGCAGATGCGTTTAAAGCTATTGTTATAAAAGAGCGCGTGCCTCAAAAATTACAAACAGCCCGAGGAAAAGAATTTTTAAACAAAGCTTTAAAGAATTTGTTTAAACAATATGGGGTACACCGTTTTGTTACCAATAACGAAGTTAAAGCGGGAATCGTGGAGAGGTTTAACAGAACTTGAAAATCAAAGATGTGGCGGTATTTTACCTCCCGTAACACCTTTCGCTACATTAATGTGCTGCAGGCCTTCATAGACGGTTACAACAGAAGTTATCACAGAACTATCAGAGGGCGCCCAATTGACGTGACAGAAGCTAATGCGCTAAAGTGTGGAAAACCGTCTATGGGGTAGTTTTAAAATAAAGACGCAACGTGTAATTTTTTAAAAAAGGGGATCACGTAAGAGTATGTAAAACGAAGGGCACTTTTGAAAAAGGCTATCAGGAGACCTTTACCGATGAAATCTTTATCGTGTCAGGGGTTTTATTAAGAGGACAAAGACCGGTGTATTTATTACAAGATTATGAAGGGGAGGATGTCGCGGGGTCTTTTTACGCTGAAGAATTACAAAAAGTAAACCCTAACAATGACCGCGTTTACAGGGTAGTAAAAATTTTAGCAAAAAAGGTCGGGGAAGAAACAAATTTTTTTTTGTAAAATGGAACGGCTGGCCTAAAAAATTTAATAGTTGGGTTAAAGCGTCTCAAGTGCACGACCTTTAATTAAAAAAAAAAAGACTGAACAAAGTTTTTACATGACCTTACGAAGCAACGCCTCAGCGAGGGTTTTTCCTCAAAATGCTAGCTCCAATTTTACACTAATAGACAAGTCTTTAAATTTAATAGGGAGGTGGGATGTCGCTTTCTAGGAAATTCATTATTGTCACTCTTGGAACACGCTTCCTTACGATACAGCACTTAAGATAGCATCGGAAAAAAATTCGAACCTACAACATGATTGCCGGATATTATTCAAATATTCACCATTTAATAGACATCATCAACAAGAATATAGACAAAGATGCCGAAAAACCAAATGCCTACCTTATTTAGAAACCTGAGACTAGAAGGATTCAGTTAAAACCAAAGGATGGAAAGTACTTTTTTTCCACAGGGGGTAAATTGGCAACAATATTGAGAATGCTTTCAAATCATCCGTGTAGGATAGCACCGTACCCCGCAGACATTACGGGGGTTTTTAACTCTTTATACGTGTACACGGACATAGTGGAACATCAGTTAGTGGGGGACTACTATCTGCCGCTGTTGCGCTGCGTTCCCATCCGCGGTAGCAACAACGAATTTGTTACCATAACGTATGACCAACTGCCTTGCGTCTCCGTATGTAAGCCGCGTATCGGAACCATTATTACTCAAATAAAGACGGATCAGAATAAGCACGTTTCATTTAGTTTTGGAAAGGTAATTGTTAAACTACATCTGCGCCCCAAAAAGGCTGAAGAACGGTGACTGTGAAAAACTACGGGGGGGGTGTCAACTTTTTGTATAGAAACTACTACGAGGCCCAGGCTGGCTATGGCGTACCAGGATATAAAAGATTACCCGTTATGTACGGGGCAGGTTTAGGAGGGATATTTCGCAATCTTTTTAGAAAAGCAGTGCCACTTTTAAAAAGAGGTTTTGAAATTATTAAACCCCACATGAAAACAACCGCAGAAATATAACCAAGGACTTCGTAAACCACGTGTCTAGCGCAGTTATAAACAGAATAGGAGCACAGGAAGGTTCCGGTTTAGAGTGGGCATCATCAAGAATATAGACAAAGATGCCGAAAAACCAAATGCCTACCTTATTTAGAACCCTGAGACTAGAAGGATTCAGTTAAAACCAAAGGCTGGAAAGTACTTTTTTCCACAGGGGGTAAATTGGCAACAATATTGAGAATGCTTTCAAATCATCCGTGTAGGATAGCACCGTACCCCGCAGACATTACGGGGGGTTTTAACTCTTTATACGTGTACACGGACATAGTGGAACATCAGTTAGTGGGGGACTACTATGTGCCGCTGTTGCGCTGCGTTCCCATCCGCGGTAGCAACAACGAATTTGGTACTATAATGTATGACAAACCGCCTTACGTCCCCGTTAGTAAGCAGCATATCGGAACCATTATTATTGAAATAAAGACGGATCAGAATAAGCACGTTTCATTTAGTTTTGGAAAGGTAATTGTTAAACTACATCTGCGCCCCAAAAAAGCTGAAGAATGGTGACGATGAAAAACTACGGGGGTCCCCTTTTTGTATAGAAACTACTACGAGGCCCAGGCTGGCTATGGCGTACCAGGATATAAAAGATTACCCGTTATGTACGGGGCAGGTTTAGGAGGGATATTTCGCAGTCTTCAGAAAAGCAGTGCCACTTTTAAAAAGAGGTTCTGACATTATTAAACCCCACATGAAAGCAACTGCAAAAATATAACCACGAACGTCGTAAACCACGTGTCTAGCGCAGTTATAAACAGAATAGGAGCACAGGAAGGTTCCGGTTTAGTGGTTATGCGAAGAAAAAGAGCAGCGTTGCGCCAGCCATTTAAAGGACCTCCTAGACCCTTTAAAAAAAAGAGCTGTCAGAAGACGTCTTAGCCATATACCTAAAAGGCGTGCTAAGAAGAGGAAGCGTCGCGTTACCCGCGGTGAAAGGGATATATTTTAAAATGGCTTTTATTCATTGTGGCTCTGAGGCATGCACCAAATCGGAGCTGGATTTATTTCAAATAGCCCCCAGACAAACCAGTATCGAAAATTACTTTTATGTAGAGGTGCCTCCTTTGGCCGCTTTAACGGTAAACGCACCTCTTGAATTTTTTATTTCGGGACATGGGGATCATTCCTTAGACCTTAACGACACGCTGCTGTACGTGTGCTGCAAGGTGATAAAAGAAGACGGATCACACATTGATGATGATGCCCGGGTGGCCTTAACAAACCATTCCATCGCCATTCTTTTTAAGCAGCTGGATGTTACTTTAGGCGATCGTTTTATTAGCCAGAGCAACAATTGTTACCCTTGCAGAGCCTTAATAGAGCTAAGACCGTAGCAAGGTTTTATCTTTTGATTGTATTTTGAAATTGTACACCGATGATTTACCAGAAAATGACCGCTTGGTGGTGCGATTTGTAAAAGGAAAAAGACCCGGCATGCCCATACCTGTTTTAAACATGTTTCAACACGTTCAAACGTGTTTGTCTTGTCGTGTGTTTAAAAAGGTGCACCAATAAAACACAATTTTTCATTTTGTTTACATCTTTTATTTTACATTGTTAACCAGTCGATTTTTCGTTTTTTAACAGGGACGTTTTTAAGAGGAGCGGTGCTACTTGAGGCCTTGAGCGGCTGTAGCACTATTTTTAGACGCTCTAAAGAATGTTTATTGATAACATGCCCTACGACGGTCGAAGGCACGTTTAGCTTCGCCAGGGCTTTCATAAATACATGCCACGCTTTACGAATTCTCTTGTTAGCGAAGGATTAAGAAGCGAAGGAATAAGAGCCCCTGACTAAATCAAGCATGTGAGACACCTCAATCGCTTTCCCCCGGTACACAAAACGGCAGTTATCAGCCCAAGAAGAAATATCTTTTCGCTGTTTAAGCTTATTTAACAATATTTCAGCTTTTTTTTATTGGGAGGGTTTACCCCCTCCAACACCTCCTGAATAACAAAGTCCGATAACCCTCCCTGAACGTTAGGAGTCTGAAGCTCCTGTTGCTCTTGCTATTGCTCGGGGAAAAAAGAGGTTTATTTTAGTCTTTTTCATTTCACCACGTTTGGACAATACCAGGTATTTTTGCAGAACCCCCTCGTAGAATTTAGCCTTTTCGTAATCGGATAAACCGGTTCTTTGAAGAATGTCTTTCATTTCTGAATCCAATTGGCGAGTGGTTGTGATTCTGATATTTTCTTCACTGCTAGAAGCCCGCTTTATTTGTTCTAACTGGTGGCTAGGAACGCGGTATATTTTTTCAGCGTGTTCCATTATCTGTTAATTAAAAGACTTGACAGCAGTGGGAGTGCAAAGCCTGACAAAGAGCCAATAAAACCACCGGTTTGTTTTACAATAATCTTTTTTCTTTTCAGGGATAGGTTTTTATCGCTTAGCTTTTTAATAATTTTTCGGGTTTTTTTAAGGATGCTTATCTGTCAAGGTTTTAGAGGAACGTTTCCTTTTAAAGCGTTAAGCGCTATTGCTGAGATTGCCGATACTAGGTCATCAGAAGCCGTACAGAGAATAGCCTTTCTTTGAAGTGGCTTGGCTTTGGTAAGAAATTTTAAGAGAGCCAGGTTTTTTTGCACACTGTTAGACATGTTCGTTCGGGCGGCGATTCTTTTTTTTAAAATGGAAGATTAATAAAAAAAACAACTATTTTTATCGGTCTTTTAAAAGGTGTATGCACAGGGCCAGTCGGGGGGAAAAGACCTGTTCTTAAACTAAGGTTTTTGGGAGTTGAAGCGTATAAATCCACCAGCAGATCCCCGTAGGGGTTTTTGGTAGCCTCCTCAAAGGCCTCCAAAAAAACCTGTGTTTTACCAGGATACATTTGCCGGGCCAAAGTTGTAATTTGTAGTTTATCGCTGGTTTTTTTTAAAAAGAACCACATATTTAGTATTTAAATTAATTATACGGCTTTTTTCCCTGACAAAACATATTTTGCGCAGCGTACATAATGAGTTTTTGTGGTGTACGTATTTTGTAAAGGCATTTTCAATTTCACTACTTTCAGAAGCAGACTCCATTACATCATCTATAATAACCATATTCACTTTATTACTAGGAAATAAATGTTCATCATTAAAAGTATTAGGTAAACCTTCCAAAAATGTAATACATGAAAATTTTTGCTGCAACTCTGTGTACAGTGGTTGCCAACAGCTATAACACCACACAATATTTTCAGGCATACATGATAGTTCATGACCATTTTCTAACAACTGCTCTATAAAATATGATTTTCCAGAACTTGAGGGACCACAAAGCAAACAGGAAAAGGGATGTACAAACTGAACGTGGTTTTTCATAATAATTAATACCCGTACGGCAAAGTTTTAAAAGCCTTCTCGAGGGCTCTTTTGTCGTAAATGACTTTTTCGGTTTTTTTTAGAGTTCTTGTTTCTATTAACCAGTTTTTTTACCCTTACGATTCTTGGCTGCTGTATTACGATTTCTTTTGGGTCCTCTCCCGCGGGGTGATCCCAGACGAGTTCTTTTAAGCTTTCAAAATTATTTTTTTCACTGTTTCCTGAGTTAAGTGTGATTCCTTTTAATTTCATACAGGTTTTACCGCTGGACAGTTTGTACCCGTATGTTTTAGGTCCCGCGAACACAAACTCCACAATGTGTTCATCTAGGGTTATTTCGCTAGTTAAATCTCCTAAATAATCCCATAGGGGTGGAGTCCACTCCCCTTCTTTACTTACAAAAATTACAGAATCCGTATCATGATAAAGACACCGCTGCTGTAAACGATGTAACAAGCGGTAGACCTCTAGCCAGGCATAAGCGGTGGTAAAGTACTCTATAAACACGTTAGTGTTGCTGGAATGGGTGCAGTGTTCTTTTGCGTACTTCCAAGACACAACGACTGCGTCATCATCGATAAACTCGCACGAGGACACATCGTAATAAGGTACAAAAACGTCCTTGAAGAGCTCGTCGGGGTCCGTTACTATACTAGTGTTAGTCAAATTTGTTCGCTGACCAAATTTTAAAAAACCTTTGAGATTTGTCTTTTTGCGGGGTTTACCTTAGTTCTGTTTAGAAGCAGACTCAAACCTTCTTTTACAGTGTACTCTTTAACGTACTGTTCTTTTTAAACTTCTCCGTTACACCAGTGAGGGAACCCCCAGGCCTCTTGTTTGTTTTTGTCTTAGGTGTGTCTGAAAACAGGGCATCTGAAGAGCGGTTAAAATGCCAGACTTCATAAATTACAGCGATTCTGTACCCTTTGTTTAAAGCCTCCACCAACTCTATTGCGCACCAAGTCCCTGTTAAAACCCTCTCCTCCTGACTGTGCCTGCAGGGTCCTTTTGTTTTGTTTCGGCACAAAGGGTGCACAGGGGAAACATTAGTTTACCGTCAACCCTGTATGGTAACACGGTAAAATACAAACCTCTTGGAGGGCACACTTTAACCTTGGAAATGCCAAAGTACTAGCAGATAGCCCCAAAACTCTCATACACAATAACGGGGTATCCCACAGTGTATTGTTTAGTTTTGTTAACAAAAGGGTAGAGGCTGGTAAAATCGTAGTAATAAAGCTGCTGCCCAGGCTGCAATTTGTAATAAAGGCAAATGGCGTTTGTTCTGCCAACGTAAAGGGAATCTCTAGGAACGAAATGCTGATGCAGCTTTTTTTTTCTCGTAAAAATTTTCCACCAGGTTATCGTTTGCTAGCATAGCCTGCCATTGATGTTCCCACACGGTCCTTACCTCATACCGCTGGCTTTCTAAAAATTCAGCCTTAATGGTGGTTCGGTTGTATAGCTGTCCGTAGGTTGCCTCAAGCAATGGGTTGTAATCATTTTCGCAATAGCAGATGGGGCACCCGTGAAAAAAACACCCGTTAAATTCAAAGGCCGTGAGTGGAATATCTCTTCTCCTGTTTGTGGTATTTGTCTAACGGCAAAAGGGCTAAGGTTTGCGGTTTTAAAAAAAATTAGACCGGTATATGGCCATGCAATTCGAGGCTAATGTGAGGTGCTCAAAGGGATCCATACACTTAGTAACCACCTCCTTATTATCCTTTCCGGGGTTTTTAACAATCTGCTTTTCTGTCATTTTTATAACTTCGTTTTTTAAAGTCGCAAACCTCTCGAAAAATTTCAACATCTTTTTGAAAATAATAGCGTAGCTCTTTTTGAAGATCAAAGCTGTTTTGGCGATTGTGCTGGTACCAGTTTAAAAATTACTTTTTTTCTTCAGGCATCATGGTCTACTCCAAATACTCTATTTCGGGCAAAGGTCCGACATAGTTTTGATTTTTAACGGTGTTAAAAAAGTGCGGAAACTAACCCTTCGCTTCCTCAAACCCCATAACTTTGGGTAACTTGCTAAGTTTCACGGGGAGAAAATTTAAAGAATCTATAAATTTAATGTCTAAGTTTACCACCGTCAAGCAAATAAGTTTTCCCCCTTGCGTTACGATGCTAACAGCCATTTTTTCTTTAATTAACTGCCTAAGAATAAAATAACTATCGTAATCTTTAGCGCTATGAGCAATAAAAGTGTATCCCTTAAAGCGCTTGTCTGCAAAGGTTAAAAGAAACTCTCTAATGCGTTCTTCCCCTTAAATTCCTAGCTAGTTTCTTTATTTAAATGCAAAGCATAAACATAATTGGCACGTGTACCCCCGTTTCTTGCATACACTCAAAATCATAAAACACATAATCCTTTCCCTCTTCTGGAGACCAGATATTATGCATATAACAGTCGTGACCCTCTATGTTGTCGGTTTTTTGATAGCACCGGGGACACTTTTTGCTTGTACACTTGTGATTTTTAACCATGTTGAAGCCGCACTTATCGCAAAAACTTCTGTTTTTACAATCAACTTTACCGCTGGTCGCCAAAGCGCTGTGCCTGTCTAAACAGGCGTCGGACCTGCAAAATAGCTTACAGCTGGGACATCTCTTTTTTTCAGCGGCCACTTCGAGGCACTCGGCGCTAATACACGTACGGCAGTGGTTTTTACAGGCGTGCTGGTGTTTGTGCCTATAGGGAGCGTAACAGTAGTTTTACAAATACGGGGCGCCTATAAATGCTTTAATATTTAAAATGTCTTGATAATGTTTGTTATGTAACAAAACAAAAACAGGTTGGGAACGCTGTACACCCCCCGTTGTAAAAAACCACCAATTTCTATTTTCATAATACATAACGGTAATAGCTACCCCCAAGCGCTCTTCGAAAGAGCTCACGTCTGTCAAGGTAATCATTTTTTGGTCTGAAAACCCCAACTACTGGTGAAGGTGTTTGGCCCCCTCTAACAGCTGGGCATCTGTAAGTTTTTTATCTGAAAAAAAGACCGAGCACGCTACCGGCAAAACACAGGTTGTTACCCTGGTTATTTAAATCAATTAAATGTGTTCTTTTTTTAAATAATTTTACTGTACGTAATAGTTTTTAGGCGTCTTACAGACCCAACTCCACCAACCCTGTTTCTAATAATTGTAACAACCAGGCGTAAAGTTCCGCACCCCACAATCTCTGCGTTACTTTGCAACACATTAACGATTTATTTAAAAAATCTACGGCGTTTAAATTTTCCCAAGGCCTCCGTAAAGAAAAGAGAGGGTGATTTAGCCCCGGGGCATCTAAGCTTAGCTGTACAAAATCTCCAGTGCCCACCTGATATCAACCAACAAATTTTGAATAGCGATGTCGATGGCCAGCATGGCTTCTGTGAACCGCGTTACTCTGTCCAAATTAGCAAAACGAAATGCTTGAAAATATTCACAAGCGTTAAACTCTCTTCGGGGTCTTATCCAGTGTCTTACACTCTCCAAATACACCTGTGGTGGTTATCAGGAGTGGGGGAATCTGGACCTTCAGAAGAACAAGGGGTGGGAGGGTCTATTTCCCTTCCTTGGTTGGAGGGTTGTTTTTTTTAAAATAGTTTTGGCTTTTTTCTTTTTTTGGCCAAAAGCCTTCTTAACATTTTGGATTTTTTCCATTTTTTTTTTCAAACCCTCCCTTTACATTTTTAGGTTTCATGTTTAGACACACTCTTCCCCCTTTCAACTAGTGCCCGGGTATCTGCTATTTTTTGGTCTAAAGCCACCCTTTCTTCTAGAAAATTTTGTTTTTGAAACACCTCAAGAATTAGTTTTGAAAACTTTTTATCTATTAGACGCTTTAGAGATGTACATACACTAGACAGCTCATTACAAACAGCAACTGATGAGGCCAGCCCCACAGGAAGTTTGTTATTTGTAGCAAGGGACTTGCGGGTCCCAAAAGCCCGGTGGTTAACTTCTTCACCCTGCTCAAACCCACCCCTAAACACGGTAGCTTCTTCAGTTGTTTGTCTTTACCTTTTTTAAAGCTAGTTTATTTTGGGTCGGGTAGGCATAGGTCTGTTGAAAATTAGGGGCTTTAACTCCTGTGCCTCTCTTACCATGGTTCCTGGAAGTTGTAGAGGTAGCTTTGGGCGGATCAAAAGCGGGGGACCTGAGCCCCTTTCTCCCCGCCCTGAGAACGGATGCTGTTTTAGAGGTAGACTTTTCAGCCATTTTTAAGGCAGGCTGGTTTTGTGCAATAAGGGATTTGGACGTGCAGGGCTGTTCAAAATCGGTGTGCTTAATACCCTTGTTTCCAACTGCAGCTGCCTCAGAGGGAAATTTCTTGGCCCCTTTAAGCGCGCTCCCCTTCAACATTTCTTCTTGAGGAATAACGCTTGATAAGTCTGCCGATACACATAAACAAAATGTTTTTTAGCACGGGTTTTTTTTACTAACAACAACAAACATATTCCCCAAATACATATATTTTAAAAACGTTTTTGCAGTAAGGCGGGGCTAAAAACCACGTTTGAATACAATGTACAAAATAAAGCGCTCTTTTAGCTTACAGCACTCTGGGGCGATACAACGGCAACATTTGAACAGGAAAACCTTTAAGGGTTTTCTTCCTAACAAAAACAAACAAGCCCCTAAAAATGCACACTATTTCCAACAACAGCTTTTTTTTTAAAAAAAAAACACATATTTAAAAAACAGTTCACAGCTTCTTCTGAAATTTCAGGAAAACCTATTTGGTGGTTTTGACTTCCATCTTGTTCTAAATTAAAAAAATAAATTTGAGGCCAAAAGCTTAGCAAGAATCAAAAAAGCAACTGGGAATTTATATAGATGACAACATACGGTTTTAACCTAGCAAGAAACTTCAACAAAACCCACTCCGTTTTATAAGAAATAAAAATCCTTCATGCTTCAGGGTATAACCCAAACTCTAACTAATGAGGGTTAATAAGAAACTTTATGTGATACTCTATACTTTGGGAGTGCATCCTTAGTAAGGGATCCATACACTTAGTAACCACCTCCTTATTATCCTTTCCGGGGTTTTTAACAATCTGCTTTTCTATTTTTATAGCTTCGTTTCTCAAACAGTCGCAAGCCTCTCGAAAAATTTCAACATCTTTTTGACAATAATAGCGTAGCTCTTTTTGAAGATCAAAGCTGTTTTGGCGATTGTGCTGGTACCAGTTTAAAAATTACTTTTTTTCTTCAGGCATCATGTAGTCTACTCCAAATACTCTATTTCGGGCAAAGGTCCTACATAGTTTTGATTTTTATCGGTGTTAAAAAAGTGCGGAAACTACCCCTTCGCTTCCTCAAACCCCATAGCTTTGGGTAACTTACTAAGTTTCACGGGGAGAAAATTTAAAGAATCTATAAATTTAATGTGTTTACCACCGTCAAGCAAATAAGTTTTCCCCCTTGCGTTACGATGCTAACAGCCATTTTTCTTTAATTAACTGCCTAAGAATAAAATAACTATCGTAATCTTTAGCGCTATGAGCAATAAAAGTGTATCCCTTAAAGCGCTTGTCTGCAAAGGTTAAAAGAAACTCGCTAATGCGTTCTTCCCCTTAAATTCCTAGCTAGTTTCTTTATTTAAATGCAAAGCATAAACATAATTGGCACGTGTACCCCTGTTTCTTGCATACACTCAAAATCATAAAACACATAATCCTTTCCCTCTTCTGGAGACCAGATATTATGCATATAACAGTCGTGACCCTCTATGTTGTCGGTTTTTTGATAGCACCGGGGACACTTTTTGCTTGTACACTTGTGATTTTTAACCATGTTGAAGCCGCACTTATCGCAAAAACTTCTGTTTTTACAATCAACTTTACCGCTGGTCGCCAAAGCGCTGTGCCTGTCTAAACAGGCGTCGGACCTGCAAAATAGCTAACAGCTTGGACATCTCTTTTTTTCAGCGGCCACTTCGAGGCACTCGGCGCTAATACACGTACGGCAGTGGTTTTTACAGGCGTGCTGGTGTTTGTGCCTATAGGGAGCGTAACAGTAGTTTTACAAATACGGGGCGCCTATAAATGCTTTAATATTTAAAATGTCTTGATAATGTTTGTTATGTAACAAAACAAAAACAGGTTGGGAACGCTGTACACCCCCCGTTGTAAAAAACCACCAATTTCTATTTTCATAATACATAACGGTAATAGCTACCCCCAAGCGCTCTTCGAAAGAGCTCACGTCTGTCAAGGTAACCATTTTTTGGTCTGAGAACCCCAACTACTGATGAAGGAGTTTGGCCCCCTTAACAGCTGGGCATCTGTAAGTTTTTTATCTGAAAAAATACCCAGCACGCTACCGGCAAAACACAGGTTGTTACCCTGGTTATTTAAATCAATTAAATGTGTTCATTTTTTCAATAATTTTACTGTACGTAATAGTTTTTAGGCGTCTTACAGATCCAACTCCACCAACCCTGTTTCTAATAATTGTAACAACCAGGCGTAAAGTTCCGCACCCCACAATCTCTGCGTTACCTTGCAACACATTAACGATTTATTTAAAAAATCTACGGCGTTTAAATTTTCCCAAGGCCTCCGTAAAGAAAAGGAGGGTGATTTAGCCCCGGGGCATCTAAGCTTAGCTGTACAAAATCTTCAAGGCCCACCTGATATCATCTAGCAAATTTTGAATAGCGATGTCGATGGCCGCCATGGCTTCTGTGAACCGCGTTACTCTGTCCAAATTAGCAAAAGGAAATGCTTGAAAATATTCACAAGCGTTAAACTCTCTTCGGGGTCTTATCCAGTGTCTTACACTCTCCAAATACACCTGTGGTGGTGTATCAGGAGTGGGGGAATCTGGACCTTCAGAAGAACAAGGGGTGGGAGGGTCTATTTCCCTTCCTTGGTTGGAGGGTTGTTTTTTTTAAAATAGCTTTGGCTTTTTTCTTTTTTTGGCCAAAAGCCTTCTTAACATTTTGGATTTTTTCCATTTTTTTTTTCAAACCCCCCCTTTAAATTTTTGGTTTCATGTTTAGACACACTCTTCCCCCTTCAGCGCGCTTTCCACCTTTTCAATTAGTGCCTGGGTATCTGCTATTTTTTGGTCTAAAGCCACCCTTTCTTCTAGAAAATTTTGTTTTTGAAACACCTCAAGAATTAGTTTTGAAAACTTTTTATCTATTAGACGCTTTAGAGATGTACATACACTAGACAGCTCATTACAAACAGCAACTGATGAGGCCAGCCCCACAGGAAGTTTGTTATTTGTAGCAAGGGACTTGCGGGTCCCAAAAGCCCGGTGGTTAACTTCTTCACCCTGCTCAAACCCACCCCTAAACACGGTAGCTTCTTCAGTTGTTTGTCTTTACCTTTTTTAAAGCTAGTTTATTTTGGGTCGGGTAGGCATAGGTCTGTTGAAAATTAGGGGCTTTAACTCCTGTGCCTCTCTTACCATGGTTCCTGGAAGTTGTAGAGGTAGCTTTGGGCGGATCAAAAGCGGGGGACCTGAGCCCCTTTCTCCCCGCCCTGAGAACGGATGCTGTTTTAGAGGCAGACTTTTCAGCCATTTTTAAGGCAGGCTGGTTTTGTGCAATAAGGGATTTGGACGTGCAGGGCTGTTCAAAATCGGTGTGCTTAATACCCTTGTTTCCAACTGCAGCTGCCTCAGAGGGAAATTTCTTGGCCCCTTTAAGCGCGCTCCCCTTCAACATTTCTTCTTGAGGAATAACGCTTGATAAGTCTGCCGATACACATAAACAAAATGTTTTTTAGCACGGGTTTTTTTTACTAACAACAACAAACATATTCCCCAAATACATATATTTTAAAAACGTTTTTGCAGTAAGGCGGGGCTAAAAACCACGTTTGAATACAATGTACAAAATAAAGCGCTCTTTTAGCTTACAGCACTCTGGGGCGATACAACGGCAACATTTGAACAGGAAAACCTTTAAGGGTTTTCTTCCTAACAAAAACAAACAAGCCCCTAAAAATGCACACTATTTCCAACAACAGCTTTTTTTAAAAAAAAAAACCACATATTTAAAAAACAGTTCACAGCTTCTTCTGAAATTTCAGGAAAACCTATTTGGTGGTTTTGACTTCCATCTTGTTCTAAATTAAAAAAATAAATTTGAGGCCAAAAGCTTAGCAAGAATCAAAAAAGCAACTGGGAATTTATATAGATGACAACATACCGTTTTAACATAGCAAGAAACTTCAACAAAACCCACTCCGTTTTATAAGAAATAAAAATCCTTCATGCTTCAGGGTATAACCCAAACTCTAACTAATGAGGGTTAATAAGAAACTTTATGTGATACTCTATACTTTGGGAGTTCATCCTGTAACCCCCATAGCCATTATATGTATAACTGTGACACTGCGTTAATGCAAGCCATGTGAGGTACCCTCCAACGAAGGAAGGGAAATAGACCCTCCCACCCCTTGTTCTTCTAAAGATCCAGATTCCCCCACTCCTGATACACCACCACAGGTGTATTTGGAGAGTGTAAGACACTGGATAAGACCCCGAAGAGAGTTTAAAGCTTGTGAATATTTTCAAGAATTTCGTTTTGCTAATTTGGACAGAGTAACGGGATTCACAGAAGCCATGGCGGCCATCGACATCGCTATTCAAAATTTGCTAGATGATATCAGGTGGGCCCTGAAGATTTTGTACAGCTAAGCTTAGATGCCCCGGGGCTAAATCACCCTCTTTTTTCTTTACGGAGGCCTTGGGAAAATTTAAACGCCGTAGATTTTTTAAATAAATCGTTAATGTGTTGCAAAGTAACGCAGAGATTGTGGGGTGCGGAACTTTACGCCTGGTTGTTACAATTATTAGAAACAGGGTTGGTGGAGTTGGGTCTGTAAGACGCCTAAAAACTATTACGTACAGTAAAATTATTTAAAAAAAGAACACATTTAATTGATTTAAATAACCAGGGTAACAACCTGTGTTTTGCCGGTAGCGTGCTGGGTCTTTTTTCAGATAAAAAACTTACAGATGCCCAGCTGTTAGAGGGGGCCAAACACCTTCATCAGTAGCTGGGGTTTTCAGACCAAAAAATGGTTACCTTGACAGACGTGAGCTCTTTCGAAGAGCGCTTGGGGGTAGCTATTACCGTTATGTATTATGAAAATAGAAATTGGTGGTTTTTTTACAACGGGGGGTGTACAGCGTTCCCAACCTGTTTTTGTTTTGTTACATAACAAACATTATCAAGACATTTTAAATATTAAAGCATTTATAGGCGCCCCGTATTTGTAAAACTACTGTTACGCTCCCTATAGGCACAAACACCAGCACGCCTGTAAAAACCACTGCCGTACGTGTATTAGCGCCGAGTGCCTCGAAGTGGCCGCTGAAAAAAAGAGATGCCCCAGCTGTAAGCTATTTTGCAGGTCCGACGCCTGTTTAGACAGGCACAGCGCTTTGGCGACCAGCGGTAAAGTTGCGTGTAAAAACAGAAGTTTTTGCGATAAGTGCGGCTTCAACATGGTTAAAAATCACAAGTGTACAAGCAAAAAGTGTCCCCGGAGCTATCAAAAAACCGACAACATAGAGGGTCACGAGTGTTATATGCATAATATCTGGTCTGCAGAAGAGGGAAAGGATTATGTGTTTTATGATTTTGAGTGTATGCAAGAAACAGGGGTACACGTGCCAATTATGTTTATGCTTTGCATTTAAATAAAGAAACTAGCTAGGAATTTAAGAGGAAGAACGCATTAGCGAGTTTCTTTTAACCTTTGCAGACAAGCGCTTTAAGGGATACACTTTTATTGCTCATAGCGCTAAAGATTACGATAGTTATTTTATTCTTAGGCAGTAAATTAAAGAAAAAATGGCTGTTAGCATCGTAACGCAAGGGGGAAAACTTATTTGCTTGACGGTGGTAAACATAGACATTGAATTTAGAGATTCTTTAAATTTTCTCCCCTTGAAACTTAGCAAGTTACCCAAAGCTATGGGGTTTGAGGAAGCGAAGGGGTAGTTTCCGCACTTTTTTAACACCGTTAAAAATCAATACTATGTCGGACCTTTGCCCGAAAGAGAGTATTTGGAGTAGACTACATGATGCCTGAAGAAAAAAAGTAATTTTTAAACTGGTACCAGCATAATCGCCAAAACAGCTTTGATCTTCAAATAGAGCTACGCTATTATTGTCAAAAAGATGTTGAAATTTTTCGAGAGGCTTGCGACTGTTTGAGAAACGAAGTTATAAAAATGACAGAAAAGCAGATTGTTAAAAACCCCGGAAAGGATAATAAGGAGGTGGTTACTAAGTGTATGGATCCCTTTGAGCACCTCACATTAGCCTCGATTTGCATGGCCATATACCGGTCTAATTTTTTTTAAAACCGCAAACCTTAGCCCTTTTGCCGTTAGACAAATACAACAAACAGGAGAAGAGATATTCCACTCACGGCCTTTGAATTTATCGGGTGTTTTTTTCACGGGTGCCCCATCTGCTATTGCGAAAATGATTACAACCCATTGCTTGAGGCAACCTACGGACAGCTATACAACCGAACCACCATTAAGGCTGAATTTTTAGAAAGCCAGCGGTATGAGGTAAGGACCGTGTGGGAACATCAATGACAGGCTATGCTAGCAAACGATAACCTGGTGGAAAATTTTTACGAGAAAAAAAAGCTGCATCAGCATTTCGTTCCTAGAGATTCCCTTTACGTTGGCAGAACAAACGCCATTTGCCTTTATTACAAATTGCAGCCTAGGGAGCAGGTTTATTACTACGATTTTACCAGCCTCTACCCTTTTGTTAACAAAACTAAACAATACCCTGTGGGATACCCCGTTATTGTGTATGAGAGTTTTGGGGATATCTACTAGTACTTTGGCATTTCCAAGGTTAAAGTGTGCCCTCCAAGAGGTTTGTATTTTACCGTGTTACCATACAGGGTTGACGGTAAACTAATGTTTCCCCTGTGCACCCTTTGTGCCGAAACAAAACAAAAGGACCCTGCAGGCACAGTCAGGAGGAGAGGGTTTTAACAGGGACTTGGTGCGCAATAGAGTTGGTGGAGGCTTTAAACAAAGGGTACAGAATCGCTGTAATTTATGAAGTCTGGCATTTTAACCGCTCTTCAGATGCCCTGTTTTCAGACACACCTAAGACAAAAACAAACAAGAGGCCTGGGAGTTCCCTCACTGGTGTAACGGACAAGTTTAAAAAGAACAGTACGTTAAAGAGTACACTGTAAAAGAAGATTTGAGTCTGCTTCTAAACAGAACTAAGGTAAACCCCGCAAAAAGACAAATCTCAAAGGTTTTTTAAAATTCCATGTGGGGAAAATTTGGTCAGCGAACAAATTTGACTAACACTAGTATAGTAACGGACCCCGACGAGCTCTTCAAGGACGTTTTTGTACCTTATTACGATGTGTCATCGTGCGAGTTTATCGATGATGACGCAGTCGTAGTGTCTTGGAAGTACGCAAAAGAACACTGCACCCATTCCAGCAACACTAACGTGTTTATAGAGTACTTTACCACCGCTTATACCTGGCTAGAGGTCTACCGCTTGTTACATCGTTTACAGCAGCGGTGTCTTTATCATGATACGGATTCTGTAATTTTTGTAAGTAAAGAAGGGGAGTGGACTCCACCCCTATGGGATTATTTAGGAGATTTAACTAGCGAAATAACCCTAGATGAACACATTGTGGAGTTTGTGTCCGCGGGACCTAAAACATACGGGTACAAACTGTCCAGCGGTAAAACCTGTATGAAATTAAAAGGAATCACACTTAACTCAGGAAACAGTGAAAAAATTAATTTTGAAAGCTTAAAAGAACTCGTCTGGGATCACCCCGCGGGAGAGGACCCAAAAGAAATCGTAATACAGCAGCCAAGAATCGTAAGGGTAAAAAAACTGGTTAATAGAAACAAGAACTCTAAAAAAACCCGAAAAAGTCATTTACGACAAAAGAGCCCTCGAGAAGGCTTTTAAAACTTTGCCGTACGGGTATTAATTATTATGAAAAACCACGTTCAGTTTGTACATCCCTTTTCCTGTTTGCTTTGTGGTCCCTCAAGTTCTGGAAAATCATATTTTATAGAGCAGTTGTTAGAAAATGGTCATGAACTATCATGTATGCCTAAACATGTTGTGTGGTGTTATAGCTGTTGGCAACCACTGTACACAGAGTTGCAGCAAAAATTTTCATGTATTACATTTTTGGAAGGTTTACCTAATACTTTTAATGATGAACATTTATTTCCTAGTAATAAAGTGAATATGGTTATTATAGATGATGTAATGGAGTCTGCTTCTGAAAGTAGTGAAATTGAAAATGCCTTTACAAAATACGTACACCACAAAAACTCATTATGTACGCTGCGCAAAATATGTTTTGTCAGGGAAAAAAGCCGTATAATTAATTTAAATACTAAATATGTGGTTCTTTTTAAAAAAACCCCGCGATAAACTACAAATTACCACTTTGGCCCGGCAAATGTATCCTGGTAAAACACAGGTTTTTTTGGAGGCTTTTGAGGAGGCTACCAAAAACCCCTACGGGGATCTGCTGGTGGATTTATACGCTTCAACTCCCAAAAACCTTAGTTTAAGAACAGGTCTTTTCCCCCCGACTGGCCCTGTGCATACACCTTTAAAAAGACCGATAAAAATAGTGGTTTTTTATTAATCTTCCATTTTAAAAAAAAGAATCGCCGCCCGAACGAACATGTCTAACAGTGTGCAAAAAAACCTGGCTCTCTTAAAATTTCTTACCAAAGCCAAGCCACTTCAAAGAAAGGCTATTCTCTGTACGGCTTCTGATGACCTAGTATCGGCAATCTCAGAAATAGCGCTTAACGCTTTAAAAGGAAACGTTCCTCTAAATCCTTGACAGATAAGCATCCTTAAAAAAACCCGAAAAATTATTAAAAAGCTAAGCGATAAAAAGCTATCCCTGAAAAGAAAAAAGATTGTAAAACAAACCGGTGGTTTTATTGGCTCTTTGTCAGGCTTTGCACTCCCACTGCTGTCAAGTCTTTTAATTAACAGATAATGGAACACGCTGAAAAAATATACCGCGTTCCTAGCCACCAGTTAGAACAAATAAAGCCGGCTTCTAGCAGTGAAGAAAATATCAGAACCACAACCACTCGCCAATTGGATTCAGAAATGAAAGACATTCTTCAAAGAACCGGTTTATCCGATTACGAAAAGGCTAAATTCTACGAGGGGGTTCTGCAAAAATACCTGGTATTGGCCAAACGTGGTGAAATGGAAAAGACTAAAATAAACCTCTTTTTACCCCGAGCAATAGCAAGAGCAACAGGAGCGTCAGACTCCTAACGTTCGGGGGGGGGTTATCGGACTTTGTTATTCAGGAGGTGTTGGAGGGGGTAAAGCCTCCCAATAAAAAAAAGCTGAAATATTGTTAAATAAGCTTAAACAGAGAAAAGATGTTTCTTCTTGGGCTGATAACTGCCGTTTTGTGTACCGGGGGAAAGCGATTGAGGTGTCTCACATGCTTGATTTAGTCAGGGGCTCTTATTCCTTCGCTTCTTAATCCTTCGCTAACAAGAGAATTCGTAATGCGTGGCATGTATTTATGAAAGCCCTGGCGAAGCTAAACGTGCCTTCGACCGTCGTAGGGCATGTTATCAATAAACATTCTTTAGAGCGTCTAAAAATAGTGCTAGAGCCGCTCAAGGCCTCAAGTAGCACCGCTCCTGTTAAAAAACGAAAAATCGACTGGTTAAAAATGTAAAATAAAAGATGTTAACAAAATGAAAAATAGTGTTTTATTGGTGCACGTTTTTAAACACACGACAAGACAAAAACGTTTGAACGTGTTGAAACATGTTTAAAACAGATATGGGCATGCCGGGTCTTTTTCCTTTTACAAATCGCACCACCAAGCGGTCATTTTCTGGTAAATCATCGGTGTACAATTTCAAAATACAATCAAAAGATAAAACCTTGCTACGGTGTTTAAAAAAAAATACAATGATAACCGCAGGTTACAGCTAGGGGGTCCTGTAGTTGTCTCTGATGAAACACAACGTTATGACAGTTACGGTTTAAAAAAGTCATAATAGACTTAGGAAAAAGTTACTGTCTGGGGAAAAACCGTATGAGTCAAAAAGCTCGCCGAGCTCCCGTTTTGGTAAATAAAGGGCCAGCCAATGTTCCCCGGTAAACTTATGGGGGTGGGTGTCAACAATAAGCCCCAAAGGTCTTCCGAACACAAAACCCATACATTATCATGTTAACCGTAGAGGGCAAAGCCGTTGCAAACCGAATTTCCGCTCTCAGGTTTCCAGTTTTAATTGAAGACTAATGATCGGAGCACCCCTGATCCGCGGTCAAATCAAAGGCGTACAGCGTATAGCCCTGGGCAAATTCATCACGGTTAATTAAGAGCGATCAGTCTTTTACATATTTTCCAGTAGCCTGCACGAGCTGCATGTACTCCCTCACGCAGTTTCCATTTTCAAAACCGGGTTGTAGGGGTTTTGCTGGCACCGGTTCGCCATCCACATACAAGGCCACAAAATTAATGTTATAATGTTTAAAGTTAAAAGGGCTTTTAACGCAGCTGCGTTAAAAGCCCTTTTAACTTTAGAAGAAGGCGTCTTTGCCTATATAACCGATTACTAGCTGCTTGGGTAGCTCTCCCAAAAAAAGGTTTTCCTGGTTACTGACACGACTGCCGGCCGGTATGCTAAACACCTTTATGCTTACCCAGTCTACAGGGTACTTAGCGTTCGCGGTCATTAAAGCTTCAGCGTGCCCCAAACGAATCCCCGGGGTTACTTTTACACGTTTTACAAACAGGGACGCCGAAATAATGTGTACCTTATAATTCTGGTTGGCAGTCCCGCTCATGAGGCAAAAAACATCTTTGCTACATGTTAGCTTAATTTTTAAATCCACGCCGTTTAGCAGTAGTTCTTCTTTAAAAAAACAAGTCGCTGTGTAAAGGTCCCAACAAATCCAGCTTCCTGCTGCTGGCTGTTTGTCCGGCCCTGCGTATAAACCCCTCATTGCCCTTGCCGACCAAAAGGGTGCTTTCGTGTTCCCTCGCTGTGTCTTTAAAAAATCCTCCTGTCGAAAACTGCGTAACAAGGGTGTCCTTGCTGTAGTTTAAAATTAGCTCTATTAAGCCTCTGCAAGGGTAACAATTGTTGCTCTGGCTAATAAGACAATCGCCTAAAGTAACATCCAGCTGCTTAAAAAGAATGGCGATGGAGTAGTTTGTTAGGGCCACCCGGGCATCATCATCAATGTCTGATCCGTCTTCTTTTATCACCTTGCAGTACACGTACAGCAGCGTGTCGTTAACGTCTAAGGAATGATCCCCATGTCCCGAAATAAAAAATTCAAGAAGTGCGTTTACCGTTAAAGCGGCCAAAGGAGGCACCTCTACATAAAATTAATTTTCGATACTGGTTTGTCTGGGGGCTATTTGAAATAAATCCAGCTCCGATTTGGTGCATGCCTCAGAGCCACAATGAATAAAAGCCATTTTAAAATATATCCCTTTCACCGCGGGTAACGCGACGCTTCCTCTTCTTAGCACGCCTTTTAGGTATATGGCTAAGACGTCTTCTGACAGCTCTTTTTTTTTAAAGGGTCTAGGAGGTCCTTTAAATGGCTGGCGCAACGCTGCTCTTTTTCTTCGCATAACCACTAAACCGGAACCTTCCTGTGCTCCTATATTGTTTATAACTGCGCTAGACACGTGGTTTACGACGTCCTTGGTTATATTTTTGCAGTTGCTTTCATGTGGGGTTTAATAATGTCAGAAGCTCTTTTTAAAAGTGGCACTGCTTTTCTGAAAAGACTGCGAAATATCCCTCCTAAACCTGCCCCGTACATAACCGGTAATCTTTTATATCCTGGTACGCCATAGCCAGCCTGGGCCTCGTAGTAGTTTCTATACAAAAAGGGGACCCCCGTAGTTTTTCATAGTCACCGTTCTTCAGCTTTTTTGGGGCGCAGATGTAGTTTAGCAATTACCTTTCCAAAACTAAATGAAACGTGCTTATTCTGATCCGTCTTTATTTGAGTAATAATGGTTCCGATACGCTGCTTACTTACGGAGACGCAAGGCGGTTGGTCATACATTATGGTAACAAATTCGTTGTTGCTACCGCGGATGGGAACGCAGCGCAACAGCGGCACAAAGTAGTCCCCCACTAACTGAAGTTCCACTATGTCCGTGTACATGTATAAAGAGTTAAAACCCCCCGTAATGTCTGCGGGGTACGGTGCTATCCTACACGGATGATTTGAAAGCATTCTCAATATTGTTGCCAATTTACCCCCTGTGGAAATAAAGTCCTTTCCATCCTTTTGTTTTAACTGAATCCTTCTAGTCTCAGGGTTCTAAATAAGGTAGGCATTTGGTGTTTCGGCATCTTTGTCTATATTCTTGTTGATGATGTCTATTAAATGGTGAATATTTGAATAATATCCGGCATCCATGTTGTAGGTTCGAATTTTTTTCCGATGCTAACGTAAGTGCTGTAACGTAAGGAAGCGTGTTCCAAGAGTGACAATAATGTATTTCCGAGAAAGCGACATCCCACCTCCCTATTAAATTTAAAGGCTTGTCTAGTAGTGTAAAATTGGAACTAGTATTTTGAGGCAAAGCCCTCGCTGAGGCGTTGCTTCGTAAGGTCATGTAAAAACTTTGTTCAGTCTTTTTTTTTTTAATTAAAGATCGTGCACTTGAGACTCTTTAACCCAACTTTTAAATTTTTTGGGCCAGCCTTTCCATGTTACAAAAAAAATTTGTTTCTTCCCCGACCTTTTTTGCTAAAATTTTTACTACCCTGTAAACGCGGTCCTTGTTAGGGTTTACTATTTGTAATTCTTCAGCGTAAAAAGACCCCGCGACTTCCTCCCCTTCATAATCTTGTAATACATACACCGGTCTTTGTCCTCTTAATAAAACCCCTGACACGATAAATATTTCATCCGTAAAGTCTCCTGATAGCCTTTTTCAAAAGTGCCCTTCGTTTTACATACTCTTACGTGATCCCCTTTTTAAAAAAATTACACGTTGCGTCTTTATTTTAAAAGTACCCCATAGACGGTTTTCCACACTTTAGCGCATTAGCTTCTGTCACGTCAATTGGGCGCCCTCTGATAGTTCTGTGATAATTTCTGTTGTAACCGTCTATGAAGGCCTGCAGCACATTAATGTAGCGAAAGGTGTTACGGGAGGTAAAATACCGCCACATCTTTGATTTTCAAGTTCTGTTAAACCTCTCCACGATTCCCGCTTTAACTTCGTTATTGGTAACAAAACGGTGTACCCCATATTGCTTAAACAAATTCTTTAAAGCTTTGTTTAAAAACTCTTTTCCTCGGCTGTTTGTAATTTTTGAGGCACGCGCTCTTTTGTAACAATAGCTTTAAACGCCTCTGCCACTTCTTTTCCTGTTTTATTTTTTAGGGTTACCGCCCAGGAGTATTTAGACAAAATATCTATCACTGTTAAAATATATTTACGGTCGTCATTGTGTTTAGAATAGGCGGCCATATCAACCAAATCTGCCTGACATTGCGTATCCACATTAAACACCACTGTTTTATTTTTTTTAAATTTTAGCCTTGCTGGTTTACCTAAAGCGTAATCATCTTGATCCGCAAGCCAAGCGGAAACCTGCTTTCTGCTTAAGATTTTACGGTGTCTTTCAGCGGCATGAAATAAGGCTGTTATGCCCCCAAAACTACCAACTTTTTCAGGTGAGTAATAAATTTTCTTTAGCAACTTTGCCAGGATTACCCCCACCTTGCTTTAAAAGACAAGTATACACAATAGTTTGCTTCTGCTTTTGTTTTTATTTAACACAACAACTTCTATACACATTTAACTTTTAAAGCAGCAGCAAAGTAATATACGGTACAGTTACATACATTTTTTAACGCATAAGCAAAATAATATAAAAACTCTGATACAATTTTTTTACAATGCATCTTAATTAATATATTTTTAAGCCTCTAGAGTCACAAGCTTTTATGTAAAAATATTTATAATCCATTTCACAAACACTGCTATACACCGATCGGCCAATATCGGGGGCCACTTCTTTTGACAGATCTACCAGCAAGGCCACGGGACAATGTTTCTGCAACCTCCATAATCATTTTAACAACAGCTGCTTACTACAAAGTCAATTTTCCTTTCAGCCTACTTCATAATGTTTTTTTTAACCTACACGGATAGTCAATGCGTTTTAATTCTGTGTTTAACAATCAATTTTTCTTTTAAAACTCCTATTTCCTTAACCTACATTGATATTGAATACTTTTAAAGCCTTTTTTAGCAACTTTTTAACCTACGTAGGTATTAAATATTTTTTACTCCTTTTTACCCTGGGCCTCCCTTATTAAACCTAGTTTTTAATATATTTCCTTTTCCCTTAAGTTTTATATTCCTATTCTTTCATAACTCTCTCCTTTCCTCTTCATGTCACCAAGCACAAACATACACAACACTGCCCCATTGTCAAGCAAATACACGCACACTTTTTTCATAATGGCAGATGGCGCCACACATCCGCCAACAGATATGGAGGGAGGGAAGGCGGGACATAAGCCCTAAAAGAGGCTTGAAAACATGTCAAAATTTGTAGGGTGATGATTACTATCGAGCTTATTACTACTCTGGGGCTGAGGGCCGCACGGGTTGGGCCCCTGGAGCTACAGTTTGGGCCCCCAGGGGTTCGGCCACTGTAGCTGGGGTTGGGGCCCGCAGCTGTTGGGACCCTGGAATAGGGATTGAGTACCCCAGGGGTTGGGCCCCTGGACCTGGGGTTGGGACCCCCCAGGAGTTGGGCCCCTGGAGCTACACTTGGGGCCCCCAGGGGTTCGGCCCCTAGAGGTGGGGTTGGGGCCCTCAGGGGTTGGGCACCTGGAGCTTGGGTTGAGGTCCCCAGGGTTTCAGCCCCTGGAGATGGGGTTGTGCCCCAAGAGGTTGGGCCCCTGGAGCTACTGTTGGGGCGCCCAGCTGTTGGGCCCCTGGAGCTGGTGTTGAAAGTCTCAGGGGTTGGGCCCCTGGAGCTGGGGTTGTGGCCCCCAGGGTTTGGTCCCCTGGAGTTGGGGTTCGGGCCCCAAGCGGTTGGGCCCCTGGAGCTACGGTTGGAGACCCCAAGGTTTGGGCCCCTGGAGCTGGGTTTCGGGCCCCCAGGGGTTGGGCACCTGGAGCTACGGTTGTGGCCCCCAGGGGTTGGGACCCTGGAGCTACGGTTGGGGCCCCCAGGAATTGGGCCCCTTTAGCTGGGGTTGTGGGTCCCAGGGGTTGCTCCCCTGGAGCTGGGGTTTAGGGCCCCAGGGTTTGTGCCCTTGAAGTTGGTGTTGGTGCCCCAAGGGGTTGGGACCCTGGAGCTGGGGTTGTGGCCCCCAGGGGTTGGGCGCCTGGAGCTACGGTTGGGGCCCACAGGGGTTGGGCCCCTGGAGCTGGGGTTGGGGCCCCCAGGGGTTGGGACCCTGCAGCTACAGTTTGGGTCTCGAGGGGTTAGGCCCCTGGAGCTGGGTTTGGAGCCCCCAGGGTTTGGGCCCCTGGAGCTACATTTTGGGCCCCCAGGGGTTGGGCCCTTGAGGCTGGGGTTGCGGCTCCCCGGGGTTGGTCCCCTGGAGCTACGTTTTAGGCCCCCAGGTTTGGGCCCATGGAGCTGGGGGTGTGGCCCCCAGGGGTTGAGCCTCTGAAGCTACGGTTGGGGCCCCCAGGGTTTGGGCACCTGGAGCTGGGGTTGGGGCCGAAAGGTGTTGGGCTCCTGGAGCTGGGGTTGTGGCCCCCAGGGGTTGGGCAGCTGGAGCTACGGTAGGGGCCCCCAGGAGCTGGGCCCCTGGAGCTGGGGTTGTGGGTCCCAGGGGTTGTTCCCCTGGAGCTGGGGTTGAGGGCCGCAGGGGTTTGGCCCCTGGACCTGGGGTTGGGGCCACAAGGAGTTGGGCCCATGGAGGTACACTTGGTGCCCCCAGGGGTTGGGCTACTGGAGCTGGGGTTGGGGCCCCCAGGGGTTGGGCCCCTGGAGCTGGGGTTGAGGCCCTCAGCATTTTGGCCCCTGGAAGTATGGTTGGGGTGCCCAGAGTTTGGGAACCTGGAGCTACGGCTGGGGACCCCAGGGTTTCGGCCCCTGGAGCTACACATGGGGCCCCAAGGGGTTGGACCCCTGGAGCTGGTGTTGGGGCCCCCAGGGGTTGGGCCCCTGGAGCTACACATGGGGCCCCAAGGGGTTGGACCCCTGGAGCTGGTGTTGGGGCCCCCAGGGGTTGGGCCCCTGTAGCTGGGGTTGAGGGCCCCAGGAGATAGGCCCCTGGAGCTGGGGCTGAGGGCCCCGGGGTGGGGCCCCTGGAGCTCGGGTTGGGGTCCCCAGGGGTTGGGCCCCTGGAGTTGGGGTTGGGGCTGTCAGTGGTTGGGCCAGTGGAGCTACAGTTGGAGTGCCCAGGGGTGGGTCCCCTGGAGCTGGGGTCGGGGCCCCCAGGGGTTGGGCCCCTGAAGCTGAGGTTGAGGGCCCCCAGCTGTTGGGCCCCTGGAGCTGGGATAGGGGGGCTCCCAGGGTTTGGTCCCCTGGAGATACGGTTGGGGCCCCCAGGGGTTTGGCCCCTAGAGCTGGGGTTGGTGCCCCCAGGGGTTGGGCACCTGGAACTGGGGCTGAGAGTCCTAGGGGTAGCGCCCCTGGAGCTGGGGTTGAAGCCCTCAGCGCTTTGGCCTCTGGAGGTATGGCTGGGGCGCCCAGGGGTTTGGTCGTGGGAGCTGCGGTTGGGGCCCCCAGGGGTTGGTCCCATGGAGCTGAGCATGGGGCCCCCAGGGGTTGGGCCCCTGGATCTGAGGTTGAGGGTCCCAGGGCTTGGACCTCTGGAGCTGGGCTGGGGGCCCCCGGGGGTTGTGTCCCCTGAGTTGGGGTTCGGGCCCCAAGGGGTTCTTCCCCTGGAGCTACAGTTGGGGCCCCGAGGGGTTGGTCCCCTGGAACTGGGACTGGGGAACCCAGGTGATGCTCCCCTGGAGCTGGGGTTGTGGCCCCCAGGGGTTGGGTCCCTGGAGCTACGGTTGGGACCCCCAGGGGTTGGGCCCCTGGAGCTGTTGTTGAGGGTCCCAGGGATTGGGACCCTGGAGTTGGGGTTCGGGCCCCTAGGGGTTTGGACCATGGAGCTACGGCTGGGGTCTCGAGGGGTTGGGCCCCTGGAGCTGGGGTTGGGGCCCCCAGGGGTTGGGCCCCTGGAGCTACAGTTTGGGGCCCCCAGGGGTTGGGCCCATGGAGCTGTTGTTGAGGGTCCCAGGGACTGGGACCCTGGAGTTGGGGTTCGGGCCCCTAGGGGTTTGGACCATGGAGCTACGGCTGGGGTCTCGAGGGGTTGGGCCCCTGAAGCTGGGGTTGCGGCTCCTAGGGGTTGGTCCCCTGGAGCTGGGGTTCAGGGCCCTAGGGTTTGGGCCCGTGGAGTTGGGGTTGGGGCCTCAAGGGGTTGAGCCAGTGGAGCTACGTTTGGGGCCCCCAGGGGTTGGGCCCATGGAACTGGGGTTGTGGCCCCCAGGGGTTGAGCCTCTAGAGCTACAGTTTGGGCCCCCAGGGGTTGGGCCCCTGGAGCTGGGGTTGGGGCCCCCAGCTGTTGGGCCCCAGGAGCTGGGGTTGAGGGCCCCAGGGGTTTGGCCCCTGGACCAGGGATTGGGGCCCTAAGGAGTTGGGCCCATGGAGCTACATTTGGGGCCCCCAGGGTTTGGGTTCCTGGAGCTGAGGTTAGGGCCCCTAGGTTTTGGGCCCCTGGAGCTGGGGTGTGGCCCCCTGGGTTGGGCAGTTGGAGCTACGGTAGTGGCCCCCAGGAGTTGGGCCCCTGGAGCTGGGGATGTGGGTCACAGGGTTTGCTCCCCTGGAGCTGGGGTTGAAGGCCTCAGGGTTTGGGGCCCCAAGGGGTTAGGCCCCTGGAGCTAGGTTTGGGGCCCCCAGCAGTTGGGCCCCTGGAGCTGGGGTTGAGTGCCCCAGGGGTTGGGCCCCTGGACCTGGGTTTGGGGCCCCCAGGAGTTGGGCCCTTGGAGCTAAACTTTTGGCCCCATGGGGTTGGGCCCCTGGAGCTGGGGTTGGGGCCCCCAGGGGTTGGGCCCCTGGAGCTGGGGTTGAGGGCCCCCGGAGATAGGCCCCAGTAGCTGAGGTTGTGGGCCCCAGGGGTTGGGGCCCTGGAGCTGGGGTTGTGGGCCCCAGGGGTTGGGCCTCTGGAGTGGTGGTTGGGGCCCTCAGTGGTTAGGCCAGTGGAGCTACAGTTGGGGCGCCCAGGGGTGGGGCCCCTGGAGCTGGGGTTGGGGCCCCAGGGGTTGTTCCACTGAAGCTAGGGTTGGAGCCCGCAGGTGTTTGTCCCCTGGAGCTGGGGTTGGGGCCCCAGGGGGTTGGGCTCCTGGAGCTGGGGTTGGGGCCCCCAGGGGCTTGGCCCCTAGAGCTAGGGGTGGTGCACCCAGGGGTTGGGCACCTGGAACTGGGGCTGAGAGCCCCAGGGGTAGGGCCCCTGGAGCTGGGGTTGAAGCTATCAGCGGTTTGGCCCCTGAAGGTATGGTTGGGTCCCATAGGGGTTGGTCCCATGGAGCTGAGTTTGAGGCCCCCAGGTGTTGGTCCCCTGGAGCTGAGGTTGAGGGCACCAGGGGTTTGGCCCCTGGACCTGGGGTTCGGACCCCAAGGAGTTGGGCCCATGGAGCTAAACTTGGGGCCCCCAGGGTTTGAGCCCCTGGAGCTGGGGTTGAGGGCCCCAGGGGTTAGGCCCCTAGAGCTGGGCTTGGGGCCCCAGGGGGTTGGGCTCCTGGAGCTGGGGTTGGGGGCTCCCAGGGTTTCGGCACCTGGAGATACGGTTGGGGCCCCCAGGGGCTTGGCCCCTAGAGCTAGGGGTGGTGCACCCAGGGGTTGGGCACCTGGAACTGGGGCTGAGAGCCCCAGGGGTAGGGCCCCTGGAGCTGGGGTTGAAGCTATCAGCGGTTTGGCCCCTGAAGGTATGGTTGGGTCCCATAGGGGTTGGTCCCATGGAGCTGACTTTGAGGCCCCCAGGTGTTGGTCCCCTGGAGCTGAGGTTGAGGGCACCAGGGGTTTGGCCCCTGGACCTGGGGTTCGGACCCCAAGGAGTTGGGCCCATGGAGCTAAACTTGGGGCCCCCAGGGTTTGAGCCCCTGGAGCTGGGGTTTGGGCCCCCAGGGGTTGGGCCCATGGAGCTTGGGTTGGGGCCCCCAGGGGTTGGGCCCCTGGAGCTGGGGTTTAGGCCCCGAGTGGTTCGGCAGGTGGAGCTGCGGTTAGGGCCCCGAGTAGTTGGGCCCGTGGAGCTAGGGTTGAGGGCCCGAAAGGTTGGGCCCCTGGAGCTGGTGTAGGGGGCTCCAGGGGTTGGGCCCCTTGAGCTACGGTTGTGGCCCCCAGGGGTTGGGACCCTGGAGTTATGGT
Source organism: Gopherus flavomarginatus (assembly GCF_025201925.1). Lineage (NCBI taxonomy): Eukaryota > Metazoa > Chordata > Testudines > Testudinidae > Gopherus > Gopherus flavomarginatus. The sequence continues at coordinate 104,395 of NW_026114669.1, read as the reverse complement.
TCAGGCCCCCAGGAGTTGGGCCCCTGGAGCTGGGGTTGTGGGTCTAAGGGGTTTCTCCCCTGGAGCTGGGGTTGTGGCCCCCAGGGGTTGGGCCCCTTTAGCTACGATTGGGGCCCTAGGGGTTGGACCCCTGGAACTACGGTTGGGGACCCCAAGTTTTGGGCCCCTGGAGCTTTTGTTGAGGGTCCCAGGGATTGGGCCCCTGGAGCTGGGGTTCGAGTCCCCAGGGTTTGGGGCCCTGGAGCTACGGTTGGGGTCCCGAGGGGTTGAGCCCCTGGAGCTAGTGTTGGGGCCCCCAGGGGTTGAGCCCCTGGATCTACAGTTTGGGCCCCCAGGGGTTGGACCCCTGAAGCTGGGGTTGTGGCTCCCAGGGGTTGGTCCCCTGGAGCTGGGGTTCAGAGCCCTAGGGTTTTGGCCTCTGGAGTTGGGGTTGGGACCCTGGAGCGGGGGTTGTGGCCCCCAGGGGTTGAGCCTCTGGAGCTACGGTTGGGGCCCCCAGGGGTTTGGCCCCTGGAGCTGGGGTTTGGGCCCCCAGCTGTTGGGCCCCTGGAGCTGGGGTTCAGGGCCTCAGGGGTTTGGACCTTGGACCTGGGGTTGGGGCCCCAAGGATTTGGGCCCATGTAGCTATTCTTGGGGCCCCCAGGGGTTGAGCCCCTATAGCTGGGATTCGGGCCCCCAGGGGTTTGGCCCCTGGAGCTACGGTTGAGGCCCCATGGGGCTGGGTTCCTGGAGCTGGGGTTATGGCCCCGAGGGGCTGGGCCCCTGGAGCTACGGTGGGGGCCCCCAGGGTATTGGCCCCTGTAGCTGGGGTTGGGGCCCCCAGCGGTTGTGCCCCTGGAGCTAGGGTTGTGGGTCCCAGGGGTTGCTCCCCTGGAGCTGGGGTTCAGGGCCCCAGGGTTTGGGCCCCTGGAGCTGGGGTTGTGGCCTCCAGGGGTTGGGCCCCTGGAGCTGGGGTTGGGACCCTCAGGGGTTGGGCCCCTGGAGCTGAGGTTGAGGGCCCCAGGTGTTGGACCTCTGGAGTTGGGTTTGGGGCCCCAAGGCTTCGGGCCTCTCTAGCTACGGTTTGGGCCCCAGGGGTTGGGCCCCTGGAGCTGGTTTTGGGGCCTATAGGGGTTGGGCTCCTGGAGCAGGGGTTTGGGCACCCATGGTTTGGGCTCGTGGACCTGGGGTTCACGGCCCAAAAGGTTGGGCCCCTGGAGCTGGTGTAGGGGGCTCCAGGGTTTGGGCCCCTTGAGCTACGGTTGTGGCCTCCAGGGGTTGGGACCCTGGCGTTAAGGTTCAGGTCCCCAGGAGTTGGGCCCCTGGAGCTGGGGTTGTGGGTCTCAGGGGTTTCTCCCCTGGAGCTGGGGTTGAAGGCTCCAGGGTTTGGGCCCCTGGAGCTGGGGTTGTGGCCCCCAGGGGTTGGGCCCCTTTAACTACGGTTGGGGCCCCCAGGGGTTGGGTCTTTGGAGCTACGGTTGGGGACCCCAAGTTTTGGGCCACTGGAGCTTTTGTTGAGGGTCCCAGGGATTGGGCCCCTGGAGCTGGGGTTCGGGCCCCCAGGGTTTGGGACCCTGGAGCTGCGGTTGGGGTCCCGAGGGGTTGGGCTCCTGGAGCTAGGGTTGGGGCCCCCAGGGGTTGAGCCCCTGGAGCTACAGTTTGGGCCCCCAGGGGTTGGACCCCTGAAGCTGGGGTTGTGGGTCCCAGCGGTTGCTCCCCTGAAGCTGGGGCTGAGGGCCCCAGGGTTTGGGACCCTGGAGCTGGGGTTTTGGCCTCCAGGGGTGGGGCCCCTCTAGCTGGGGTTGGGGCCCGAAGGGTTTGAGCTGCTGGAGCTACTTTTGGAGACCCCAGGGGTTGGGCCCCTGTACCTGGGGTTTAGGACCCAACGGTTTGGGCCCATGTTGCTGGGGTTGAGGACCCTAGAGGTTACGCCCCTGGAATTGGGGTTGGGGCCCCAAGGGGTTGGACTCCTGGAGCTACGTTTGGGGCGCCTAGGGGTTGGGCCCCTGGAGCTGGGGTTGTGGCCCCCAGGGGTTGGGACCCTGGAGCTACGGTTGGGGATCCCAGGGTTTGGGCCCCTGGAGCTGGGGTTGAGGGTCCCAGGGGTTAGGCCCCTGGAGCTGGAGTTGAGGGTCCTTAGGGGCTGGGCCCTTGGAGCTACGGTTGGGGTCCCCAGGGGTTCGGCCCCTGGAAGTGGGGTTCGGGCCCCCAGGGGTTGGGCCTCTGGAGCTACAATTTGGGCCCCCAGGGGTTGGGCCCCTGGAGCTGGGGTTGCGGCTCCCAGGGGTTGGTCCCCTGGAGCTGGGGTAAAGGGTCCTAGGTTTTGTGCCCCTGGAATTGGGGTTGGTGCCCCAAGCGGTCAGGCCCCTGGAGCTATGTTTGGGGCGCCTAGGGGTTGGGCCCCTGGAGCTGGGGTTGTGGCCCGCAGGGGTTGGGCCCCTGGAGCTACGGTTGGGGCCCCCAGGGGTTGGGCTCTTGGAGCTGGGGTTGGGGCCTCCAGCTCCTGGGCCCGTGGAGCTGGGGTTGAGGGCCCCAGGAGTTGGGCCCCTGGACCTGGGGTTGGGGACCCCCGGAGTTTGGCTCCTGGAGCTAAACTTCGGGCCCCCAGGGGCTGGGCCAATGGAGCTGGGGTCGGGGCCCCTAGGGGATGGGCCCTTGTACCTGAGGTTGAGGGCCCAGGGGTTGGGCACCTGGAGCTCGGGTTGCGGCCCCCAGGGGTTGTTCCCCTGGAGCTACGTTTGGGGACCCCAGGGGTTGGTCCCCTGGAGCTGGGGTTCGGGCCCTCAGGGGTTGGGCCCTTGGAGCTGAGGTTGCGTCCCGAGGGGTTGGTCCCCTGGAGCTGGGCTTGGGGCCCCCGGGGGTTGGGAAACTAGAGGTGGGGTTCGGGCCCCCAGGGGTTGGTCCCCTGGAACTGGGACTGGGGCCCCCATGGGTTGGGCCCCTGGAGCTAGGGTTGAGGCCCCCAGGGGTTGGGTCTCTGGAGGTGGGGCTGGGGCTCCCAGGTTTTGGGCCGCTGGAGCTGGACGTGTGGGTCACAAGTGTTGCTCCGCTAGAGCTGGGGTTGAGGGCCGCAGGGTTTGGGCCCCTGGAGCTGGGGTGGTGACCTCCAGGGGTTGGACCCCTGGAGCTGGGGTTGGGGCCCCCAGGGGTTGGGCCACTGGAGCTGGGGTTGAGGTCTCCAGGGGTTTGTCCCCTGGACCTGGGGATGGGGCCACAAGGAGTTGGACCCAGAGAGCTACACTTGGTTCCCCCAGGGGCTGGGCTACAGGAGCTGGGGTTGGGGCCCCCTGGGGTTGAGCCCCTGGAGCTGGAGTTGGAGGCTCCCAGAGTTTGGGCCTCTGGAGATACGGTTGGGGCCCCCAGAGGTTTGGCCCCTAGAGCTGGGGTTGGTGCCCCCAGGGGGTGGGCACCTGGAACTGGGGCTGAGAGCCCCAGGGGTAGGGCCCCTGGAGCTGGAGTTGAGGCCCTCAGCGGTTTGGCCCCTGGAGGTATGGTTGGTGTGCCCAGGGGTTCGGCCCCTGGAGCTACGGCTGGGGACCCCAGGGTTTGGGCCCTTGGAGCTGGGGTTGAGGGCCCCAGGATTTGGGCCCCTGGAGCTGGGGTTTCGGCCCCCAGGGTTTGGGCCCCTGGAGCTACGGTTGGGGTCCCCAGGGGTTGGGCCCCTGGAGCTGGGGTTCGGGCCCCCAGGTATTTGGCCCCTGGAGCTGGGGTTCGGGTCTACAGGGGTTGGGCCCCTGGAGCTATGGTTGGGGTCCCCAGGGGTTTTGCCCCTGGAGCTGGGGTTGGGGCCCCCAGGGGTCGGGCCACTGGAGGTACGGTTGAGGCCCGCAGGGGTTGGGCCCCTGGAGTTGGGGTTGGGGCCCCTATGGTTTGGGCTCCTGGAGCTGGGGTTGAGGTTCCCAGGGGTTAAGCCCCTGGAGCTGGGGTTGAGGCCCCTACGTGTTGGGCCCCTGGAGCTACGGTTGGGGTCCCCAGGGTTTGGGCCCCTGGAGCTACGGTTGGGGTCCCCAGGGTTTGGGCCCCTGGAGCTACGGTTGGGGTCCCCAGGGTTTGGGCCCCTGGAGCTGGGTTTCGGGCCCCAAGGGGTTCGGCTTCTGGAGCTACAGTTTGGGCCCCCAGGGGTTGGGCCCATGGAGCTGGGGTTGCAGCTCCGAGGGGTTGGTCCCCTGGAGGTGGGGTTGAGGGCCCTAGGGTTTGGGCAACTGGAGTTGAAGTTGGGGCCGCAAGGGGTTGTGCCCCTGGAGCTACGTTTGGGGCTCCTAGGCGTTGGGCCCCTGGAGCTGGGGTTGTGGCCCCCATGGATTGGGACTCTGGAGCTGAGGTTGGGGCCTCCAGCTGTTGGGCCCCTGGAACTGGGGTTGAAGGCCCCAGGAGTTTGGCCCCTGAAGTTGTGGTTGGGGCCCCAAGGGGTTGGGTCCCTGGAGCTACGGTTGGGGCCCCCAGGGGTTGGGCTCCTGGAGCTGGGGTTGAGGCACCCAGGGGTTGGGCCCCTGGAGCTACAGTTTGGGTCCCCAGGGGTTAGGCCTCTGGAGCTGGGGTTGCGGCTCCCAGGGGTTGGTCCCGTGGAGCTGGTGTTAAGGGCCTTAGGGTTTGAGCCCCTGGAGTTTGGGTTGGGTCCCCAAGGGGTTCGGCCAGTGGAGCTACATTTGGGGCCCCAAGGGTTTGGGCCTCTGAAGCTACGGTTTGGGCCCCCAGGTGCTGGGCCCCTGGAGCTGGGGTCGGGACCTACAGGGGTTAAGCTCCTGGAGCTATGGTTGGGGCCCCCAGGGGTTTTGCCCCTGGAACTGGGGTTGGGGCTCCCAGGGGTCTGTCCCCTGGAGGTACGGTTGGGGCCCCAATCGTTTTGGCTCCTGTGTCTGGGGCTGACGGCCTGAAAGTTTGGGCCCCTGGAGCTAGTGTTGGGGGCTTCAGGGGTTGGACTCCTGGAGCTAAGGTTGTGGCCCACAGGGGTTGGGACCCTGGAGCTACGGTTGGGGCCCCCAGGAGTTCGGTCCCTGGAGCTCGGGTTGTGGGTCCCAGGGGTTGCTCCCCTGGAGCTGTAGTTGAGGGCCCCAGAGTTTGGGCCCCTGGAGTTGGGGTTGGGGCTGCAAGGGTTTGGGCCCCTGGAGCTACGGTTGGGGTTCCCAAGGCTTGGGCCCCTGGAGCTGGGGTCGTGGCCCCCAGGGGTTGGTCCCCTCGAGCTACGGTTGGGGCCCCAAAGGGTTGGGCCCCTGGAGCTACGGTTGGGGACCCCAGGGTTTGGCTCCTATTGCTGGGTTTGAGGTTCCCAGGGGTAGAGCCCCTGGAGTTGGGGTTCGGGCCCCTAGGGGTTGGGTCCCTGGAGCTACGGTTGGTGTCCGCAGGGGTTGGACCCTTGGAACTGGGGTTCGGGCCCCAAGGGGTTGTGCCTCTGGAGCTACAGTTTCGGTCACCAGGGGTTGGGCCCCTGGTGCTGGGGTTGTGGCTCCGAGGGGTTGGTTCCCTGGAACTGGGGTTGATGGTCCTAGGGATTGGGCCCCTGGAGTTGGGGTTGGTAGCGCAAGGGGTTGGGCCCCTGGAGCTACGTTTGGGGCTCCTAAGGGTTGGGCCCCTGGAGCTGGGGTTGTGGCCCCCAGGGGTTCGGCCCCTGGAGCTACGGTTGCGTTCCCCAGGGGTTAAGCCCGTGGAGCTGCGGTTGGGGCCTCCAGCTGTTGGACCCTGGAACTGGGGTTGAGGACCCCAGGGGTTGGGCCCCTGGACCTGGGGTTGGGGCTCCAAGGAGTTTGGCCCCTGGAGGTGGAGTTCGTGCCCCCAGGGGTTGGGACACTGTCGCTGGGGTTGGGGCCGCCAGGGATTAGGCCCCTGGAGCGACGGCTGGGGACCCCAGGGTTTGGGCCCTTGGAGGTGGGTTTCAGGGCCCCAGGGGTTGGGCCCCTGGAGCTGGGGTTTGGGCCCCCAGGGGTTGGGCCCCTGGAGGTACAGTTTGGGCCCCCAGGGGTTGGGCACCTGGAGCTGGGGTTGCGGCCCTCAGGGATTGGTCCCCTGGAGGTGGGTTTGAGGGTCCTTGGGTTTGAGCCCCTGGAGTTGTTAATGGGGCCCCAAGGGGTTGGGCCCCTGGAGCTACACTTGGGGCCTCCAGGGGTAAGGCCCCTGTAGCTGGGGTTGAGGGCCTCAGGGGTTTGGTCCCTGGAGCTGGGGTTGGGACCCCCAGGGGTTGTTCCCCTGGAGCTACGGTTCGGGCCCCGAGGAGCTGGTCCGCTGTAGCTGGGGTTGGGGCCCCCAGGGGTTGGGACAGTGGAGCTGAGGTTGAGAGCCCCAGGGGTTGGGCCCCTGGAGCTGGGCTTGGGGCCCCCTGCAGTTAGGTCCCTAGAGCTGGGGTTCGGGCCCCCAGGGGTTGGGTCCCTGGAGTTTGGCTTGGAGCCCCGAGGGGTTGGGCCCCTGTAGCTGGGGTTTAGGGCCCCAGGGGATGGGCCCCTGTAGCTGGGGTTGAAGCCGTCAGAGGTTGGGTCCCTGGAGCTGGGGCTGAGGTCCCAAGGTTTTGTGCCCCTGGAGCTGGAGTTGGGGCCCCCAGGGGTTGGGCCCCTGGAGCTACGGTTTTGGGCCCCAGGGGTTGGGCCTCTGGAGCTGGGGTTGCTTCTCCCAGGGGTTGGTCCCCTGGAGCTCGGGTTCAGGGTCCTAGGGTTTGGACCCCTGGAGTTGGGGTTGGGGTCCCAAGGGGTTGGACCCCTGGAGCTAAGTTTGGAGCCACCAGGGGTTGGGCCCCTAGAGCTGGGGTTGTGGCCCCCAGGGGTTGGGTCTCTGGAGCTACAGTTTGGGCCCTCAGGGGTTGGGCCCCTGGAGCTGGGGTTGGGGCCCCGAGCTGTTGGGCCCCTGGAGCTGGGGTTGAGGGACCCAGGGGTCGGGCCCCTGGACCTAGGGTGGGGGACCCCAGGAGTTGGGCCCCTAGAGCTACACTTGGGGCCCCCAGGGATTCTGCCCCTGGAGCTGGGGTTTGGGCGCCCAGGGGTTGGGCCCCTGGAGCTATGGTTTAGCCCCCCAGAGTTGGGTTCCAGGAGCTCGCGTTAGGGCCCCTAGGTTTTGGGCACCTGGAGCTGGGGTTGTGGGTCCCAGGGGTTGCTCCCCTGGAGCTGGGGTTGAGGGCCCCGGGGTTTGGGCCCCTGGAGTTGGGGTTGGGGCCCCAAAGGTTTGGGACCCTGGAGCTATGGTTGGGACCCCCAGGGCTTGGGCCCCTGGAGCTGGGGTTGTGGCCCCCAGGTGTTGGGCCCTGGAGCTACGGTTTGGGCCCCCAGGGGTTGGGCCCCTGGAGCTAAGGTTGGGGACCCCAGGGGTTGGGCCCCTGGAGGTGGGGTCGAGATTCCCAGGGGTTGAGCCCCTGGAGCTACGGTTTGGGCCCCCAGGGGTTGGGCCCCTGGAGCTAAGGTTGGGGTCCCCAGGGGTTGGGCCCCTGGAACTGGGGTTCGGGCCCCAAGGGGCTGGGCCTCTGGAGCTACAGTTTGGGCCCCCAAGGTTTGCGCCCCTGCAGCTGGGGTTGAGGGCCGTAGGGTTTGGGACCCAGGAGTTGGGGTTGGGGCCGCTAGGGATTGGCCCCTGGAGCTACGTTTGGGGCTCCTAGGGGTTGGGTCCCTGGAGCTGGGGTTGTTTCCCCCAGGGGTTCGGCCCCTGGAGCTACGGTTTGGGCCCCCAGGGGTTGGGCCCTTGGAGCTGCGCTTGGAGCCTCCAGCTGTTGGACCCCTGCACATTGGGTTGGGGCCCCCAGGAGTTGGGCCCCTGGAGCTGGGGTTCGGGCCCCCAGGGGTTGGGCCCCTGTAGCTGGGGTTTGAGACCCCAGGGATTGGGCCTCTGGAGGTACGGCTGGGGATCCCAGGGTTTGGGCCATTGGAGCTGGAGTTGAGGGCTACAACGGTTGGGCCCCTGGAGCTGTGGTTCGAGCCCCCAGACATTGAGCCCCTGGAGCTACGGTTGGGGTCCCCAGGGGTTGGGCCCCTGGACTTGGGTTTCGAGCCCCCAGGGGTTGGGCCTCTGGAGCTACGGTTTAGGCCCCCAGGTGTTGGGACCCTGGAGCTGGGGTTGAGGGTCCTAGGGTTTAGGGTCCTGGGGTTTGGGTTGGGGACCAAAGGGGTTGGGCCCCTGGAGCTACGTTTGTGGCCTCTAGGTGTTGGGCCCCTGGAGCTGGGGTTGTGGCCCCCAGGGTTTGGGCCTCTGGAGCTGAGGTTGGGGCCTCCAGCTGTTGGGCGCCTGGAACTGGGGTTGAGAGCCCCAGGGGTTGGGCCCCTGGAGCTGGGGTTGGGGCCCCAAGGGGTTGGGTCCCTGGAGCTACGGTTAGGGCCCCCAGGGGTTGGGCTCCTGGAGCTGGGGTTGGGGCCCCAAGGGGTCGGGCCCCTGAAGCTACGTTTTGGGTCCCCACGGGTTTGGCCCCTGGAGCTGGGGTTATGGCCTCCAGTGGTAGACCCCTGGAGCTACGGTTGGAGCCCCCAGGGTTTGGGCCCCTGGAGCTGGGGTTGAGGCCTCCAGAAGTTGGGCCCCTGGAGCAACACTTGGGGCCCCCAGGGGTTGGACCCCTGGAGCTGGGGTTGTGGCCCCCATGGATTCGGCCCCTGGAGCTACGGTTGGCGCCCCCAGGGGTTGGGCCCTTGGACCTGCGGTTGGGGTCTCCAGCTGTTGGGCCCCTGGAACTGGGGTTGAGGGCCCCAGGGGTTGGGCCCCTGGAGCTGGGTTTGGGGCCTACAGGAGTTGGGCCCCTGGAGCTATGCTTGGGGCTCTCAGGGGTTTTGTCCCAGGAACTGGGGTTGGGGCCCGCAGGGGTTGGACCCCTGGAGCAACGGTTGGGGAGCCAAGGGGTTGCGCTCCTGGAGGTGGGGTTGGGGTCCCCATGGTTTGGGCTCCGGGAGCTGGGGTTGAGGGCCCAAAAGGTTGGGTCCCCGGAGCTGGTGTTGGGGGCTCCAGAGGTTGGGGCCCTGGAGCTACGGTTGTGGTCCCCAGGAGTTGTGCCCGTGGAGCTGGGGTTGTGGCTCCAAGGGGTTGCTCCCCTGGAGCTGGGGTTGAGGGCTCTAAGTTTTGGGCCCCTGTAGTTGGGGTTGGGGCCCTAAGGGGTTGGGCTCCTAGAGCTACGGTTGGGGCCCCCAGGGGTTGGGCCCCTGTAACTGGGGTTGGGGCCCCCTGGTGTTGGGCCCCTGGAGCTGGGGTTGGGGCCCCCTGGTGTTGGGCCCCTGGAGCTGGGGTTGGGGTCTACAGGGGTTGGGCCCCTGGAGCTATGGTTGGGGCCCCCAGGGGTTTTGTCCCTGGAACTGGGGTTGAGGCCCCCAGGGGTTGGGCCCCTGGAGCTACACTTCGGGCCCCCACGGTTTGGGCCCATGGAGCTGGGGTTGCGTCCCCCAGGGGAAGGGCCCCTGTAGCTGGGGTTGAGGGCCACAGCGGTTGGGCCCCTGGAGCTGGGGTTGAGGCCCCCAGGGGTTGTTCCCCTGGAGCTAACTTATGGGGACCCCAGGGGTTTGTACCCTGGAGCTGGGGTTGGGGCCCTTAGTGGTTGGGCTCCTGGAGCTGTGGTTGAGTCCCCAGTTGTTCGGCCCCTGGATCTGGGCTTGGGGCCCGCGGTGGTTGGGTCCCAAGAGCTGGGGTTCGGTCCCCCACGGGTTGTTCCCCTGGAGCTACGGTTGGGGCCCACAGGGGTTGGGCCCCTGGAGCTGGGGTTTGGGCCCCCAGGGGTTGGGCCCCTGGAGCTGGGGTTTGGGCCCCCAGGGGTTGGGCCCCTGGAGCTGGGGTTGCGGCCCTCAGGGATTGGTCCCCTGGAGGTGGGTTTGAGGGTCCTTGGGTTTGAGCCCCTGGAGTTGTTAATGGGGCCCCAAGGGGTTGGGCCCCTGGAGCTACACTTGGGGCCTCCAGGGGTAAGGCCCCTGTAGCTGGGGTTGAGGGCCTCAGGGGTTTGGTCCCTGGAGCTGGGGTTGGGACCCCCAGGGGTTGTTCCCCTGGAGCTACGGTTCGGGCCCCGAGGAGCTGGTCCGCTGTAGCTGGGGTTGGGGCCCCCAGGGGTTGGGACAGTGGAGCTGAGGTTGAGAGCCCCAGGGGTTGGGCCCCTGGAGCTGGGCTTGGGGCCCCCTGCAGTTAGGTCCCTAGAGCTGGGGTTCGGGCCCCCAGGGGTTGGGTCCCTGGAGTTTGGCTTGGAGCCCCGAGGGGTTGGGCCCCTGTAGCTGGGGTTTAGGGCCCCAGGGGATGGGCCCCTGTAGCTGGGGTTGAAGCCGTCAGAGGTTGGGTCCCTGGAGCTGGGGCTGAGGTCCCAAGGTTTTGTGCCCCTGGAGCTGGAGTTGGGGCCCCCAGGGGTTGGGCCCCTGGAGCTACGGTTTTGGGCCCCAGGGGTTGGGCCTCTGGAGCTGGGGTTGCTTCTCCCAGGGGTTGGTCCCCTGGAGCTCGGGTTCAGGGTCCTAGGGTTTGGACCCCTGGAGTTGGGGTTGGGGTCCCAAGGGGTTGGACCCCTGGAGCTAAGTTTGGAGCCACCAGGGGTTGGGCCCCTAGAGCTGGGGTTGTGGCCCCCAGGGGTTGGGTCTCTGGAGCTACAGTTTGGGCCCTCAGGGGTTGGGCCCCTGGAGCTGGGGTTGGGGCCCCGAGCTGTTGGGCCCCTGGAGCTGGGGTTGAGGGACCCAGGGGTCGGGCCCCTGGACCTAGGGTTGGGGACCCCAGGAGTTGGGCCCCTAGAGCTACACTTGGGGCCCCCAGGGATTCTGCCCCTGGAGCTGGGGTTTGGGCGCCCAGGGGTTGGGCCCCTGGAGCTATGGTTTAGCCCCCCAGAGTTGGGTTCCAGGAGCTGGCGTTAGGGCCCCTAGGTTTTGGGCACCTGGAGCTGGGGTTGTGGGTCCCAGGGGTTGCTCCCCTGGAGCTGGGGTTGAGGGCCCCGGGGTTTGGGCTCCTGGAGTTGGGGTTGGGGCCCCAAAGGTTTGGGACCCTGGAGCTATGGTTGGGACCCCCAGGGCTTGGGCCCCTGGAGCTGGGGTTGTGGCCCCCAGGTGTTGGGCCCTGGAGCTACGGTTTGGGCCCCCAGGGGTTGGGCCCCTGGAGCTAAGGTTGGGGACCCCAGGGGTTGGGCCCCTGGAGCTGGGGTCGAGATTCCCAGGGGTTGAGCCCCTGGAGCTACGGTTTGGGCCCCCAGGGGTTGGGCCCCTGGAGCTAAGGTTGGGGTCCCCAGGGGTTGGGCCCCTGGAACTGGGGTTCGGGCCCCAAGGGGCTGGGCCTCTGGAGCTACAGTTTGGGCCCCCAAGGTTTGCGCCCCTGCAGCTGGGGTTGAGGGCCGTAGGGTTTGGGACCCAGGAGTTGGGGTTGGGGCCGCTAGGGATTGGCCCCTGGAGCTACGTTTGGGGCTCCTAGGGGTTGGGTCCCTGGAGCTGGGGTTGTTTCCCCCAGGGGTTCGGCCCCTGGAGCTACGGTTTGGGCCCCCAGGGGTTGGGCCCTTGGAGCTGCGCTTGGAGCCTCCAGCTGTTGGACCCCTGCACATTGGGTTGGGGCCCCCAGGAGTTGGGCCCCTGGAGCTGGGGTTCGGGCCCCCAGGGGTTGGGCCCCTGTAGCTGGGGTTTGAGACCCCAGGGATTGGGCCTCTGGAGGTACGGCTGGGGATCCCAGGGTTTGGGCCATTGGAGCTGGAGTTGAGGGCTACAACGGTTGGGCCCCTGGAGCTGTGGTTCGAGCCCCCAGACATTGAGCCCCTGGAGCTACGGTTGGGGTCCCCAGGGGTTGGGCCCCTGGACTTGGGTTTCGAGCCCCCAGGGGTTGGGCCTCTGGAGCTACGGTTTAGGCCCCCAGGTGTTGGGACCCTGGAGCTGGGGTTGAGGGTCCTAGGGTTTAGGGTCCTGGGGTTTGGGTTGGGGACCAAAGGGGTTGGGCCCCTGGAGCTACGTTTGTGGCCTCTAGGTGTTGGGCCCCTGGAGCTGGGGTTGTGGCCCCCAGGGTTTGGGCCACTGGAGCTGAGGTTGGGGCCTCCAGGGGTTGGGCGCCTGGAACTGGGGTTGAGAGCCCCAGGGGTTGGGCCCCTGGAGCTGGGGTTGGGGCCCCAAGGGGTTGGGTCCCTGGAGCTACGGTTAGGGCCCCCAGGGGTTGGGCTCCTGGAGCTGGGGTTGGGGCCCCAAGGGGTCGGGCCCCTGAAGCTACGTTTTGGGTCCCCACGGGTTTGGCCCCTGGAGCTGGGGTTATGGCCTCCAGTGGTAGACCCCTGGAGCTACGGTTGGAGCCCCCAGGGTTTGGGCCCCTGGAGCTGGGGTTGAGGCCTCCAGAAGTTGGGCCCCTGGAGCAACACTTGGGGCCCCCAGGGGTTGGACCCCTGGAGCTGGGGTTGTGGCCCCCATGGATTCGGCCCCTGGAGCTACGGTTGGCGCCCCCAGGGGTTGGGCCCTTGGAGCTGCGGTTGGGGTCTCCAGCTGTTGGGCCCCTGGAACTGGGGTTGAGGGCCCCAGGGGTTGGGCCCCTGGACCTGGGGTTGGGGACCCAGGAGTTGGGCCCCTGGAGCTGGGGTTCGTGTTCCCAGTGGTTGGACCCCTGTAGCTGGGGTTGGGGCCCCCAGAGATTGCGCCCCTGGAGCTACGGCTGGGGACCCCAGGGTTTGAGCTATTGGAGCTGGGGTTGAGGGCCCCAGGGGTTGGGCCCCTGGAGCTGGGGTTCGGGCCCCAGGGGTCGAGCCCCTGGAGCTCTGGTTAGGGCCACCAGGGGTTGGGCCTCTGGAGCTACCGTTTGGGCCCCGAGAGTTTGGGCCCCTGGAGCTGGGTTTGCGGCTCCCAGCTGTTGGTCCCCTGGAGCTGGGGTTGAGGGCACTAGTGTTTGGGCCCCTGTAGTTTGGGTTTGGTCCCCAAGGGGTTGGGCCCCTGGATCTGGGCTTGGGGCCCGCGGTGGTTGGGTCCCAAGAGCTGGGGTTCGGTCCCCCACGGGTTGTTCCCCTGGAGCTACGGTTGGGGCCCCCAGGGGTTGGTCCCCTGGAGGTGGGGTTGAGGGCCCCAGGTTCTGGGCCCCTGGAGCTGGGTTTCGGGCCCCAGGGTTTTGACCTTTGGAGCTACGGTTTGGGCTGCCAGGTGTTGGGCCCCTGGAGCTGGGTTTGGGGCCTACAGGAGTTGGGCCCCTGGAGCTATGCTTGGGGCTCTCAGGGGTTTTGTCCCAGGAACTGGGGTTGGGGCCCGCAGGGGTTGGACCCCTGGAGCAACGGTTGGGGAGCCAAGGGGTTGCGCTCCTGGAGGTGGGGTTGGGGTCCCCATGGTTTGGGCTCCGGGAGCTGGGGTTGAGGGCCCAAAAGGTTGGGTCCCCGGAGCTGGTGTTGGGGGCTCCAGAGGTTGGGGCCCTGGAGCTACGGTTGTGGTCCCCAGGAGTTGTGCCCGTGGAGCTGGGGTTGTGGCTCCAAGGGGTTGCTCCCCTGGAGCTGGGGTTGAGGGCTCTAAGTTTTGGGCCCCTGTAGTTGGGGTTGGGGCCCTAAGGGGTTGGGCTCCTAGAGCTACGGTTGGGGCCCCCAGGGGTTGGGCCCCTGGAACTGGGGTTGGGGCCCCCTGGTGTTGGGCCCCTGGAGCTGGGGTTGGGGCCCCCTGGTGTTGGGCCCCTGGAGCTGGGGTTGGGGTCTACAGGGGTTGGGCCCCTGGAGCTATGGTTGGGGCCCCCAGGGGTTTTGTCCCTGGAACTGGGGTTGAGGCCCCCAGGGGTTGGGCCCCTGGAGCTACACTTCGGGCCCCCACGGTTTGGGCCCATGGAGCTGGGGTTGCGTCCCCCAGGGGAAGGGCCCCTGTAGCTGGGGTTGAGGGCCACAGCGGTTGGGCCCCTGGAGCTGGGGTTGAGGCCCCCAGGGGTTGTTCCCCTGGAGCTAACTTATGGGGACCCCAGGGGTTTGTACCCTGGAGCTGGGGTTGGGGCCCTTAGTGGTTGGGCTCCTGGAGCTGTGGTTGAGTCCCCAGTTGTTCGGCCCCTGGATCTGGGCTTGGGGCCCGCGGTGGTTGGGTCCCAAGAGCTGGGGTTCGGTCCCCCACGGGTTGTTCCCCTGGAGCTACGGTTGGGGCCCCCAGGGGTTGGTCCCCTGGAGGTGGGGTTGAGGGCCCCAGGTTCTGGGCCCCTGGAGCTGGGTTTCGGGCCCCAGGGTTTTGACCTTTGGAGCTACGGTTTGGGCTGCCAGGTGTTGGGCCCCTGGAGCTGGGTTTGGGGCCTACAGGAGTTGGGCCCCTGGAGCTATGCTTGGGGCTCTCAGGGGTTTTGTCCCAGGAACTGGGGTTGTTGCCCGCAGGGGTCGGACCCCTGGAGCAACGGTTGGGGAGCCAAGGGGTTGCGCTCCTGGAGGTGGGGTTGGGGTCCCCATGGTTTGGGCTCCTGGAGCTGGGGTTGAGGGCCCAAAAGGTTGGGTCCCTGGAGCTGGTGTTGGGGGCTCCAGAGGTTGCGGCCCTGGAGCTACGGTTGTGGTCCCCAGGAGTTGTGCCCGTGGAGCTGGGGTTGTGGCTCCAAGGGGTTGCTCCCCTGGAGCTGGGGTTGAGGGCCCTAAGTTTTGGGCCCCTGTAGTTGGGGTTGGGGCCCGAAGGGGTTGGGCTCCTAGAGCTACGGTTGGGGCCCCCAGGGGTTGGGCCCCTGGAACTGGGATTGTGGCCGCCAGGGGTTGGGCCCCTGGAGCTACAGTTGGGGCCCCCAGTTTTGGGCCCCTGGAGCTGGGGTTGAGGGTCCCAGGGTTTGGGCCCCTGGAGCTACACTTGGGGCCCCCAAGGGGCTGGGCCCCTGGAGCTTGGTTTGGGGCCCCCAAGGCGTTTGGACCCTGGAGCTACGGTTGAGGCCCCCAGGGGTTGGGTTCCTGGAGCTAGGGTTAGCTACCCCAGGTTTTGGGCAGCTGCAGCTGGGGTTGGGGCCCCCAGGGTTTCGGCAGGTGGAGCTACCGTTGGGGCCCCCCCGGAGTTCAGCCCCTTTAGCTGGGGTTGTGGGTCCCAGGGGTTGCTCCCCTGGAGTTGGGGCTGAGGCCCCAAGGGGTTGGGCCTCTGGAGCTACGGTTGGAGACCCCAGGGTTTGGGCCCCTGGAGCTGGGGTTGAGGGCCCTAGGGTTTGCGCCCCTGGAATTGGGGTGGGGTCCCAAGGGGTTGGGTCCCTGGGGCTACGTTTGGGGCGCCTAGGGGTTCGGGTCGTGCAGCTGGGGTTGAGGGTCCCAGGGGTTAGGCCCCTGGAGCTGGGGTTCGGGCCGATAGGGGTTGGGACCCTGGAGCTACGGTTCTGGTCCCCAGGGGTTGGGCCCCTGGAGCTGGGGTTCTTACCCCCAGGGGTTGGGCCTCTGGAGCTACAGTTTGAGCCCCCCGGTTTAGGGCCCCTGGAGCTGGGGTTGTGGCTCCCAGGGGTTGGTCCCCTGGAGCTGGGGTTGAGAGCCCTAGGGTTTGAGCTCCTGGAATTGGGGTTGGGGCCCCAAGGGGTTGGGCCCCTGGACCTACGTTTGGGGTGCCTAGGGGTTGGGCCCCTGGAGCTGGGGTTGGGGCCTCCAGCTGTTTGGCCCCTGGAGCTGGGGTTGAAGGCCCCAGGGGTTGGGTCTCTAGATCTGGGGTTGGGGCCCCCACGGGTTGGGCCCCTGAAGCTACGGTTGAGGCCCCCAGCGGTTGGGTTCCTGGAGGTGGGGTTGGGGCCCCTAGGGGTTTCGGCCCCTGGAGCTACGGTTGAGGCCCCTAGGGGTTGGGTTCCTGGAGCTGGGGTTAGCTACCCCAGGTTTTGGGAAGCTGGAGCTGGGGTTGGGGCCCCCAGGGTTTCGGCAGGTGGAGCTACGGTTGGGGCCCCCCCGGAGTTGAGCCCCTTTAGCTGGGGTTGTGGGTCCCAGGGGTTGCTCCCCTGGAGTTTGGGCTTTGGCCCCAAGGGGTTGGGCCTCTGGAGCTACGGTTGGAGACCCCAGGGTTTGGGCCCCTGGAGTTGGGGTTGAGGGTCCCAGGGTTTGGGCCCCTGGAGCTTTGGTTAGGGCCCCCATGCTATGGGTTCCTGGAGCTGGGGTTGAGGGCCCTAGGGTTTGCGCCCCTGGAATTGGGGTGGGGTCCCAAGGGGTTGGGTCCCTGGGGCTACGTTTGGGGCGCCTAGGGGTTCGGGTCCTGCAGCTGGGGTTGAGGGTCCCAGGGGTTAGGCCCCTGGAGCTGGGGTTCGGGCCGACAGGGGTTGGGACCCTGGAGCTACGGTTCTGGTACCCAGGGGTTGGGCCCCTGGAGCTGGGATTCTTACCCCCAGGGGTTGGGCCTCTGGAGCTACAGTTTGAGCCCACAGGGTTAGGGCCCCTGGAGCTGGGGTTGTGGCTCCCAGGGGCTGGTCCCCTGGAGCTGGGGTTAAGAGCCCTAGGGTTTGCGCTCCTGGAATTGGGGTTGGGGCCCCAAGGGGTTGGGCCCCTGGATCTACGTTTGGGGCGCCTAGGGGTTTGGCCCCTGGAGCTGGGGTTGGGGCCTCCAGCTCTTTGGCCCCTGGAGCTGGGGTTGAGGGCCCCAGGGGTTGGGCCTCTAGATCTGGGGTTGGGGCCCCCACGGGTTGGGCCCCTGAAGCTACGGTTGAGGCCCCCAGCGGTTGGGTTCCTGGAGGTGGGGTTGGGGCCCCTATGGGTTTCGGCCCCTGGAGCTACGGTTGAGGCCCCTAGGGGTTGGGTTCCTGGAGCTGGGGTTTGGGCCCCCAGGTGTTGGGCCCCTGGAGCTAGGGGTTGGGGCGCCCAGGGGTTGGGCAGCTGGAGTTACAATTGGGGCCCCCAGGGTTTGGGCCCCTGGAGCTGGGGTTGTGGGTTCCATGGTTTGCACCCCTGGAGCTGGGGTTGAGGGCCCCAGGGGTTGGGCCCCTGGAGTTTGGGTTTGGGCCCCAAGCGTTTGGGCCCCTGGAGCTACGGTTGTGGCCCCCAGGGGTTGAGCCCCTGGAGCTACGGTTGGAGACCGCGGGGTTTGGGCCCCTGTAGCTGGGGTTGAGGGTCGCAGGGCTTGGGCACCTGGAGCTACGGTTGGGGCCCCCAGGGGTTGGGCCCCTGGAGCTTGGGTTGTGTCTCCCAGGGGTTGGGCCCCTGGAGCTACGCTTGGGGCCCCAGGGACTGGGACCCTGGAGCTACGGCTGGGGACCCTAGGGTTTGGGCCCTTGGAGCTGGGGTTGAGGGCCCTAGGGGTTGGGCCCCTGGGGTTGAGGTTCCGGCCCCCAGTGGTTGGGACCCTGGAGCAGGGGTTGGGGCCTCCAGCTGTTGGGCCCCTGGACCTGGGGTTGGGGCCCCAAGAGGTTGGGTCCCTGGAGCTACGTTTGGGGTCTCCAGGGGTTGGGACCCTGGAGCTGGGGTTGAGGGCCCAAGGGTTTGGGCTCGTGGAGTTGGAGTTGGTTCCCAAACGTTTGGGCCCCTGGAGCTACGGTTGTGGCCCCCAGGGGCTGGACCCCTGGAGTTACGGTTGGGGACCCCAAGGTTTGGGCCCCTGGAGCTGGGGTTGAGGGTCCCAGGGGTTGGGCCCCTGGAGCTGGGGTTCGGGCCCCCAGGGGTTGGGCCCCTGGAGCTGGGGTTCGGGCCCCCAGGGGTTGGGCCCCTGGAGCTGGGGTTCGGGCCCCCAGGTTTTGGGCAACTGGAGCTGGGGTTATGGGTCCAAGGGGTTGCTCCCCTGGAGCTGGGGTTGAGGGCCCCAGGGTTTGGGCCCCTGAAGTTGGGGTTGGGGCCCCAAGGGTTTGGGTCCCTGGCGCTGGGGTTGTGCCTCTCAGGGGTTGGGCCCTTGAAGCTGGGGTTGAAGGTTCCAGGGCTTGGGCCCCTGGAGCTGGGGTTCGGGCCCCCAGGGGTTGGGCACCTGGAGCTACGGTTCTGGTCCCCAGGGGTTGGGTCCCTGGAGCTGAGGTTGGAGCCCCCAGGGGTTGGGCCCCTGGAGATACAGTTTGGGCCCCTGAAGCTGGGGTTGCGGCTCTCAGGAGTTGGTCCCCTGGAGGTGAGGTTGAGGGCCCTAGGGTTTGAGCCCCTGGAGTTGTGGATGGGGCCCGAAGGGGTTAGGCCTCTGGAGCTGCAGTTGGGGCCTCCATGGGTTGGGCCCCTGGAGCTGGGGTTCGGGCCCCCAGGGGTTAGGCCCCTGGAACTGGGGTTGAAGGCCCCAGGGGATGGGCCCCTGTAGCTGGGGTTGAGGGCACCAGGGGTTGGGTCCCTGGAGCTGGGGTGGGGACCCCCAGGTGTTGTTCCCCTGGAGCTACGGTTGGGGCCCCCAGGAGTTGGTCCCCTGTAGCTGGGGTTAGGGCCCCCCAGGGGTTGGGACACTTTAGCTGTGGTTGAGGGCCCCTGGGGTTTTGCCCGTGGAGCTGGGCTTGGGGCTCCCGACAGTTAGGTCCGTAGAGCTGGGGTTCGGGCCCGCAGGGGTTGGGCCCTTGGAGCTTGGGTTTTAGCCCCCAGGGATTGGGCCCTGTAGCTGGGGTTTAGGCCCCAGGGAATGGGCCCCTGTAGCTGGGGTTGAAGCCCCCAGGGGTTGGGTCCCTGGAGCTGGGGCTGGGAACCCAGGTTTTGGGCCCCTGGAGCTGGGGCTGGGGCCCCCAGGGGTTGGGCCACTGGAGCTATGGTTTTCGTCCCCAGGGGTTGGGCCCCTGGAGCTGGGGTTGGGGCCCCCAGGGGTTGGGCCCCTGGAGCTACAGTTTGGCCCCCCAGGGTTTGGGCCCCTAAGGCTGGGGTTGTGGCTCCCAGGGGTTGGTCCCCTGGAGCTCGGGTTCAAGGCCCTAGGGTTTGGACCCCTGGAGTTGGGGTTGAGGTCCCAAGGGGTTCGACCCCTGGAGCTACGTTTGGGGCCTCCAGGGGTTGGGCCCCTGGAGCTGGGGTTGTGGCCCCCAGGGATTGGGCCTCTGGAGCTACGGTTGGGGCCCCCAGGGGTTGGGCCCCTGGAACTGGGGTTGTGGCCCCCAGCTCTTGGGCACCTGGAGCTGGGGTTGAGGGTCCTAGGGGTCAGACCCCTGGAGCTGGGGTTTGGGCCCCCAAGGGGTTGGTCCCCTGGAGCTACGGCTGAGGCCCCCAGTGGTTGGCTTCCTGGAGCTGGGGTTGGAGCCCCTAGGTTTTGGGCCCCTGGAGCTAGGGGTTGGGGCCCCCAGGGCCTGGGCAGCTGGAGTTATGGTTGGGGCCCCCAGGGGTTGGGCCCCTGGAACTGGGGTTGTGGCCCCCAGCTCTTGGGCACCTGGAGCTGGGATTGAGGGTCCTAGGGGTCAGACCCCTGTACCTGGGGTTCGGGCCCCCAGGAGTTGGGCCGCTGGAGCTACACTTGGGGCCCCCAGGGATTGGGCCCGTGGAGCTGGGGTTTAGGCCCCCAGGGGTTGGGCCCCTGGAGCTACGGTTGAGGTCCCCAGTGGTTGGGTTCCTGGACCTGGGGTTAGGGCCCTCAGGTTTTGGGCACCTGGAGCTGGGGTTGAGGGTCCCAGGGGTTGCTCCCCTGGAGCTGGGTTTGAGGGCCCCAGGGTTTGGGCCCCTGAAGTTGGGTTTGGGGCCCCAAAAGTTTGGGACCCTGGAGCTATGGTTGGGGCCCCCAGGGCTTGGGCCCCTGGAGCTGGGGTTGTGGCCCCCAGGGCTTGGGCCCTGGAGCTGGGGTTGGGGACCCCAGGGTTTGGGCCCGTGGAGCTGGAGTTGAGGGACACAGGGGTTGGGCCCCTGGAGCTGGGGTTCCGGCCCCCAGGGGTTGAGCCCCTGGAACTATGGTTGGAGTCCCCAGGGCTTGGGCCCCTGGAGCTCTGGTTGTGGCCCCCAGGGGTTGGGCCCTGGAGCTACGGTTGGGGACCCCAGGGGTCGGGCCCTTGGAGGTGCGGTTGGGGCCTCCAGGTGTTGGGCCCCTGCACCTGGGGTTGGGGCCCTCAGGAGTTGGGCCCCTGGAGCTGGGGTTCGGGCCCCCAGGGGTTGGGCCCCTGGAGCTGGGGTTCGGGCCCCCAGGGGTTGGGCCCCTGGAGCGACAGCTGGGGACCCCAGGGCTTGGGCCCTTGGAGCTGGAGTTGAGGGACACAGGGGTTGGGCCCCTGGAGCTAGGGTTCGGGCCCCAGGGGTTGAGCCCCTGGAGCTACGGTTGGGGTCCCCAGGGGTTGGGCCCCTGGAACTGGGGCTGAGAGCCCCAGGGGTTGGGCCCCTGGAGTTGGGGTTGGGGCCCCCAGGGGTTGGGCCCCTGGAGCTGGGGTTGGGGCCCCCAGGGGTCAGGCTCCTGGAGCTACAGTTTGGGCCCCGAGGGGTCGGGCCCCTGGAGCTGGGATTGCGGCTCCCAGGGGTTGGGCCCCTGGAGCTGGAGTTGAGGGCCCCAGGATTTGAGCTCCTGGAGTTGGGGTTTGGGCCGAAGGGGTTGGGCCCCTGAAGCTACGTTGGGGGCCCACAAGTGTTTGGACCCTGGAGCTGGGGTTATGGCCCCCAGGGGTTCGGCCCCTGGAGCTACGGTTGGGGCCCCCAGGGGTTGGGCCCTTGGAGCTGCGTTTGAGTCTCCAGCTGTTGGGCCTCTGGAACTGGGGTTGAGGGCACTAGGGGTTGGGCCCCTGAAGCTACGTTGGGGGCCCCCAGGGGTTCGGCCCCTGGAGCTACGGTTGAGCCCCCAGGGCTTGGGCCCCTGGAGCTGGGGTTGAGGCCCGCAGAAGTTGGGCCCCTGGAGCTACACTTGGAGCCCCCAGGGGTTGGGCCCCTGGAGCTGGGGTTGTGGCCCCCAGGGGTTCGGCCCCTGGAGCTACGGTTTGGGCCCCCAGGGGTTCGGCCCCTGGAGCTGCGTTTGAGTCTCCAGCTGTTGGGCCCCTGGAACTGGGGTTGAGGGCACCAGCGGTTGGGTCCCTGGACCTGGGGTTGGGGCCCAAGGAGTTGGGCCCGTGGAGCTGGGGTTCAGGCCCGCAGGGGTTGGGCCCCTGTAGCTGGGGTTGGGGCCCCCAGGGATTGAGCCTCTGGAGCTTTGGCTGGGGACCCCACGGTTTGGGCCCTTGGAGCTGGGGTTGAGGGCCCCAGGGGTTGGGCCGCTGAAGCTGTGGTTCGGGCCCCAGGGGTCGAGCCCCTGGAGCTACGGTTGGGGTCCCCAGGGGTTGGGCCCCTGGAGCTGGGGTTAGGGCCACCAGGGGTTGGGCCTCTGGAGCTGGGGTTAGGGCCACCAGGGGTTGGGCCTCTGGAGCTGGGGTTAGGGCCACCAGGGGTTGGGCCCCTGGAGCTGGGGTTGAGGGCCCTAAGGTTTGGGCCCCTGGAGCTGGGGTTGAGGGCCCCAAGGGGTTGGGCCGCTGGAGCTACGTTTGGGGCGCCTAGGGGTGGGCCTCTGGATGTGGGGTTGAGGGCCCCAGGGTTTGGTCCCCTGGAGTTGGGGTTGGGGCCCTAAGCGGTTGGGCCCCTGGAGCTACGATTGTGGCCCGCAGGGTTTGGGTCTCTGGAGCTACGGTTGGAGACCCCAGAGTTTGGGCCCCTGGAGCTGGGGTTGAGGGTCCCAGGGGTTGGGCCCCTGGAGCTGTGGTTCGGGCCCCCAGGGGTTGGGCATCTGGAGCTACGGTTTCGGTCCCCAGGGGCTGGGCTCCTGGAGCTGGGGTTGGGGCCCCCAGGGGTTGGGCCCCTGGAGCTACAGTTTGAGTCCCCAGGGGTTGGGCCCCTGGAGCTGGGGTTGTGGGTCCCAGGGGTTACTCCCCTGGAGCTCGGGCTGTGACCTCCAGGGGTTGGGCCCCTGGAACTGGGGTTGGGGCCCCAAGGGTTTGAGGCCCTGGAGCTACTTTTGGAGACCCCAGGGGTTGGGCCCCTGGAGCTGGGGTTGTGACCCCCAAGAGTTGGGCCCCTGAAACTGGGGTTGAGGGCCGCAGCGGTTTGGCCCCTTGACTTGGGGTTGGGGCTGTCAGTGGTTGCGCCCCTGGAGCTGGGGTTGTGGCTCCCAGGGGTTGGTACCCTGGAGCTGGGGTAGAGGGCCCTAGGGTTTGCACCCCTGGAATTGGGGTTGGGGTCCCAAGGGGTTAGGCCCCTGGAGCTACGTTTGGGGCGCCTAGGGGTTGGGCCCCTGGAACTGGGGTTGTGGCCCGCAGGGGTTGGGCCCCTGGAGCTACGGTTGGGGCCCCCAGGGGTTGGACCCTTGGAGCTGGGGTTGGGGCCTGCAGCTCTTGGGCCCGTGGAGCTAGGGTTGAGGGCCCCAGGGGTTGGGCCCCTGGACCTGGGGTTGGGGATCCCAGGAGTTGGGCTCCTGGAGCTAAACTTGGGGCCCTCGGGGGCTTGGCCAATGGAGCTGGGGTTAGGGCCCCTAGGGGATGAGCCCTTGTACCTGACGTTGAGAGCCCAGGGGTTGGGCACCTGGAGCTCGGGTTGGGGCCCCCAGGGGTTGTTCCTCTGGAGCTACGGTTGGGGACCCCAGGGGTTGGTCCCCTGGAGCTGGGGTTCGGGCCCTCAGGGGTTGGTCCCCTGGAGCTGGGGTTGAGTCCCGAGGGTTTGGTCCTCTGGAACTTGGCTTGGGACGTTAGAGTTGGGGTTCGGGCCCCCAGGGGTTGTTCCCCTGGAGCTACGGTTGGGGCCCCCAGGGGTTGGTCCCCTGGAACTGGGACTGGGGCCCCCAGGGTTTTGGCCCCTGGAGCTAGGGTTGAGGCCCCCAGGGTTTGGGTCTCTGGAGGTGGGGCTGGGGCTCCAAGGTTTTGGGCCGCTGGAGCTCGAGTTGGGGCCCCCTGGGGTTGGGCAGCTGGAGCTAGAGTTGGGGCCCCCAGGAGTTGGGCCCCTGAAGCTGGGCTTGTGGGTCACAAGTGTTGCTCCGCTAGAGCTGTGGTTGAGGGCCCCAGGGTTTGGGCCCCTGGAGCTGGGGTTGTGACCTCCAGGGGTTGGACCCCTGGAGCTGGGGTTGTGGGTCCAAGTTGTTGCTCCCCTGGAGCTGGGGTTGAGGGCCCCAGGGTTTGGGCCCCTGGAGTTGGAGTTGAGGCTCCAAGGGGTTGGGACCCTGGAACTACGGTTGGGGTCCCCAGGGGTTGGGGCCCTGGAGCTGGGGTTGTGGTCCCCAGGGGTTGGGGCCCTGGAGCTCCGTTTGGGGCTCCCAGGGGTTGGGGCCCTGGAGCTCCGTTTGGGGCTCCCAGGGGTTGGGCCCCTGGAGCTCCGTTTGGGGTCCCGAGGGGTTGGGCCCCTGGAGCTGGGGTAGCAAAATCTTTTTAATAAAGGAAGGAATTAATGCGGCATCCCATTGGAGAAACACCACAAACAGGGTTATAAGACAAACCATAAAGAAAAATCCTCCTCCAAGTACGTTTGGTACTGTCCTTTTTCCCCTTAGGGATTTAAGCCCAATCACCCCAAAGTCCAACAACCCAAAAGTCTCTGGTCAATGCCACCCCAGAGTTCGAGAGTTTATCTGTAGAGGTCCCTCCCCCCAGCCTGGATAAAAAGGGGCACCTTACGTGGTCCGCGGCCAACTGCACTGCCTCTCTTGTGGGTTCTGCTTCCGCCTTCTCCACGAACTACTCCGCTTTACCAGCCGCTCCACGCTGCTCCTCCAGCCGTCCTCAGAAATTGCTCCGCTCCACCAGCTGCTCTGCTCCATGAGCTGCTCCAGTTCTCTCTGCAAAGTGCTCGGCTCCGCTCGCTCTGTGGGCCGCTCCACCCATCCCACAGCTACTCCGCTCTGTCAGCCGCTCTGCTGCCACCAGCTGTCCCGTGATCCGCTCCAGCCGTCCCCACAAACTGCTCCACTCCGCCAGCAGCTCTGTTCCACAGTATAGCTTTGGGCTCCCCACTACTTAGCACCATACTCAGTGCTCTCAGCTCAGTGATTTTAGCTTTTTAGCGATTTTCAGCTCTTAGTGATTTCAGCTCATAGTAGGGGAGCCCCAGCGCTAGTGCACCATTAGCCCAAAGTTATTGCAGCTCAATAACCTGTATTTAAATTCTTAAGGGAATAAAAAAAATCAGCTCTGACATCCCTCAGTGAAGAGAGGAAGGGACACAACCAGGGTTTCTAGATCCACAAGAAAACTGCACCACCAGACACCAATACCTACCCCCACCCTCTCTCAATTCTCTGGGTTTTGGAACCCATGTCCCATGTCTAGCCAGTACCACCCAACTGAGGGTGAGCAATTTGTCACCAAGCAGTCCCACAGCTTGGGAGTTTGGGATAGGGTAGGCGTGCCTATGCAAATACACTCTCTGAAATTCTTTATACCAGATGTCAGTGTGGAGCTTATCCAGACTCTGCTTACATCCTCCCCCCAGCCAAGAATTTGTCATCCCGACAAATCACGTTCCCTACTATACCAACTTATTGGTCCCCTCCAAAAGGCATTAGATAAGCCACTGGACCTGGGGTTGGGGCCCCCAGGAGTTGGGCCCCTGGAGCTCCACTTGGGGCCCCCAGGGATTGGGCCCCTGGAGCTGGAGTTGGGGCAACCAGGGGTTCGGCCCCTGGAGCTACGGTTGAGGCCCCCAGTGGTCGGGTTCCTGGAGCTGGGGTTAGGGCCCCCAGGTTATGGGCACCTGGAGATGGGGTTGTGGGTCCCAGGGGTTGCTTCCCTGGAGCTAGGGTTGAGGGCCCCAGGGTTTGGGCCCCTGGAGCTGGGGTTGTGGGTCCCAGCGGTTGCTCCCCTGGAGCTGGTGCTGAGGGCCCCAGGGTTTGGGCCCCTGGAGTTGGGATTGGGGTCCAAAGGTGTTGGGCCCCTGCAGCTACCGTTGGGGCTCCCAGGGGTTGGGCCCCTGGAGCTGGGGTTGTGGCCCCAGGGGTTGGGCACCTGGAGCTACGGTTGGGGACCCCAGGGACTGGGCCCCTGGAGCTACGGTTGGGGATCCCAGGGTTTGGGCCTCTGGAGCAGGGGTTGAGGGTCACAGGGGCTTGGCCCCTGTAGCTGGGGTTCAGGCCCCCTGGGGTTGGGCCCCTGGCGCTATGGTTCGGGTCCCCAGGGGTTGGGCACCTGGATCTGGGGTTGGGGCCCCCAGGGGTCGGGCCCCTGGAGCTACAGTTTGGGCCCCCAGGAGTTGGGCCCCTGGATCTGGGCTTGCGGCTCCCAGGGGTTTATCCCCTGGAGCTGGGGTTGAGGGCCCTAGGGTTTGGGCCCCTGGAACTGGGGTTGTGGCCCCCAGGTGTTGGGCCCCTGGAGCTAGGGTTGGGGCTCCCAGTTGTTTGGCCCCTGGAGCTAGGGGTTGGGGCTCCCAGGGGTTGGGCAGCTGGAGTTACGGTTGGGGCCCCCAGGAGTTGGGCCCCTGAAGCTGGAGTTGTGGGTCCCAGGGGTTGCTCCCCTAGAGCTGGGGTTGAGGGCCCCAGGGTTTGGGCCCCTGGACTTGGGGTTCGGGCCCCAAGGGGTTGGGACCTGGAACTACGGTTGGGGTCCCCAGGGATTGGGCCCCTGGAGCTACGGCAGGGGACCCGAGGGTTTGGGCCCTTGGAGATGGGGTTGACGGCCCCAGGGGTTGGGCCCCTGGAGCTGGGGTTCGGGCCCCCAGTGGTTGAGCCCCTGGAGCTATGGCTTGGGTCCCCAGGGGTTGGGCCCCTGGAGCTGGGGTTCGGGCCCTCAGGGTTGGGCCTCAGGAGCTACAGTTTGTGCCCCCAGGGGTTGGGGTTTTACAGCTGGGGTTGGGGCCCCCAGGTTTTGTTCCCCTGGAGCTGGGGTTGGGGCCCCCAGGAGTTGGGCAGCTGGACCTGCGTTTGAGGCCCCTAAGGGTTGGGCCCCTGGATCTGGGGTTGTGGGTCCCAGGGGTTGCTCCCCTGGAGCTAGAGTTGAGGGTCCCAGGTGTTGGGCCCCTGGAGCTGGGGTTGGGGCCCACAGGGGTTGGGCCCCTGGAGTTACGGTTGGGGCCCCCAGGGATTGGGCCCCTGGAGCTGGGGTTGAGGGCCCCAGGGGTTGGGCCTCTGGAGCTGCGGTTGGGGCCTACACTGGTTCGGCCCCTGGAGCTATGGTTGGGGCACCGAGGGGTTGAGCCCCTGGAACGGGGGTTGGGGCCCGAATGGTTTGGACTCTTGGAGCTGGTGTTGAGAGCCCGAAAGGTTGGGCCCCTGGAGCTGGTGTTGGGGGCTCCAGGGGTTGGGCCCCTGGAGCTACGGTTGGGGAACCAAAGTTTTGGGCCTAGTTTTGTGTGAGGGTTGGGGCCCTAGACCTGGGGTGGGGTCCCCCAGGAGTTGGGCCCCTAGAGCTACACCTGGGCCCCCAGGGGTTGGGCCCCTGGAGCTGGGGTTGTGACCCCCAGGGGTTTGGCCCCTGGAGCTGGGGTTGAGGGTCCCAGGGGTTAGGCCCCTGGAGTTGGGGTTGCGGCTAAAAGGGGTTTGGACTCTGGACCTGGGGTTGGGGCCCCAAGCGGTTGTTCCCCTTGAGCTACGTTTGGGGCCCCCAGGGGTTGGGCCCCTGGAGCTGGGGTTTGGGCCCCCAGGGGTTGGGCCCCTGCAGCTATGGTTGAGGCTCCCAAGGGTTGGGTTCCTGGAACTGGGGTAAGGGACCCCAGGGTTTGGGCAGCTGGAGCTACGGTTGGGGCCCCCAGGAGTTGGGCCCCTGGAGCTGGGGTTGTGGGTCCCAGGGGCTGCTTCTCTGGAGCTAGGGTTAAGGGCCCCAGGGTTTGGGCCCCTGGAGTTGGGGTTCGGGCCCCAAATGGTTGGGTCCCTGGAGCTACAGTTGGGGCCCCCAGGGGTTGGGCCCCTGAAGCTGGCGTTGTGGCCCACAGGGGTTGGGTCCCTGAAGCTACGGTTGGGGCCCCCAGGGGTTGGGCCCCTGGAGCTGGGGTTGAGGCCTCCAGCTATTGTACCCTTGGACCTGGGGTTGGGGATCCCAGGAGTTGGGCCCCTGGAGCTACACTTGGGGCCCCCAGGGGTTGGGCCCCTGGAGCTGGGGTTTTGGCCTCCAGGGGTTGGTCACCTGGAGCTCGGGTTGACTCCCATAGGAATTGTTCCCCTGGAGCTACGTTTGGGGACCCCAGGGGTTGGTCCCCTGGAGCTGGCCTTGGGGCCCCCGGGCGTTGGGACTCTAGAGCTGGGGTTCGGGCCCCCAGGGGTTGTTCCCCTGGAGCTACTTTTGGGAGCCCCAGTGGTTGGTCCCCTGGAACTGGGACTGGGGCCCCCAGGGGTTGGGTCCCTGGAGCTAGGGTTGAGGCCCCCAGGGGTTGGGTCTCTGGAGCTGCGGCTGGGGCCCCCAGTTTTTGGGCCACTGGAGCTCGAGTTGGGGCCCCCAGAGGTTTGGCAGCTGGAGCTACGGTTGGAGCCCCCAGGAGTTGGGCCCCTGAAGCTGCGGTTGTGGGTCCTAAGTGTTGCTCCCCTAGAGCTGAGGTTGAGGGCCCCAGGGGTTGGGCCCCTGAAGTTACTATTGAGTCCCCCAGGGGTTGGGCCCCTGGAGCTGGGGTTCTGGCTCCCAAGGGTTGGGCCCCTGGAGCTACGGTTGGGGTACCCAGGGGTTGGGCCCCTGGAACTATAGTTTGGGCCCCCAGGGGTTGGGCCCCTGGAGCTGGGGTTGTGGCTCCTAGGGGTTGGTTCCCTGGAGCTGGGGTTGAGAGCCCTAGGGTTTGGGCCTCTAGAGTTGGGGTTGGGGCCCCAAGGAGTTGGGCCCCTGGAGCTACGTCTTGGGCCCCCAGGTGTTGGGCCCTTGGAGCTGGCATTGTGTCCCCCAGGGGTTGGGTCCCTGGAGCTACGGTTGGGGCCCCAAGGGTTTAGGCCTCTGGAGCTGGGGTTGGGGCCCCCAGCTGTTGGGCCCCTGGAGCTGGGATTGAGGGCTCTAGGGTTTGGGCCCCTGGAGCTGGGGTCGTGGCCCCCAGGTGTTGGGCCCCTGGAGTTAGGGTTGGGGCTCCCAGCTGTTTGGCCCCTGGAGTTGGGGTTGAGGGCCCCAGGGGTTGGGCCTCTAGATCTGGGATTGGGGCCCCCAGGGGTTGGGCCCCTGGAGCTACGGTTGAGGCCCCCAGCGGTTGGGTTCCTGGAGGTGGGGTTGGGGCCCCCAGGGGTTGGGCCCCTGGAGCTACGGTTGAGGTCCCCAGGGGTTGGGTTCCTGGAGCTGGGGTTTGGGCCCCCAGGTGTTGGGCCCCTGGAGCTAGGGGTTGTGGCGCCTATGGGTTGGGCAGCTTTAGTTACGGTTGGGGCCCCCAGGAGTTGGGCCCCTGAAGCTGGGGTTGTGGGTTCTAGCGGTTACTCCCCTGGAGCTGGGGTTGAGGGCCCCAGGGGTTGGGCCTCTGAAGCTACGGTTGGGGCCCCCGGGGTTGAGCCCCTGGAGCTGGGGTAGTGGGTCCCAGGGGTTGCACCCCTGCAGCTGGGGTTGAGGGTCCCAGCGGTTTTGCCCCTGGAGCTACGGTTGGGGCCCCCAGGGGTTGGGCCCCTGGAGCTGGGGTTGTGTCTCCCAGGGATTGGGCCCCTGGAGATACGGTTGGGGCCCCAGGGATTGGGACCGTGGAGCTACGACTGGGTACCACAGGGTTTGGGCCCTTGGAGCTGGGGTTGAGGGCCCCAGAGGTTGGGCCCCTGGAGCTGGGGTTCGGGCCCCCAGGGGTTGGGACCCTGGAGCTGGGGTTCGGGCCCCCAGGGGTTGGGACCCTAGAGCTGGGGTTTGGGTCCCGAGGGGTTGGGACCCTGGAGCTGGGGTTGAGGCCCCCAAGGGTTGGGCCTCTGGAGCTACAGTTTGGGCCGTCAGTGGTTGGGCCCCTGGAGCTGGGGTTGCGGCTCACAGGGGTTGGTCCCATTTAGCTGGGGTTGAGGGCCCCAGGGTTAGGGCCCCTGGAGCTAGGGTTAAGGGTCCCAGGGGTTGGGCCCCTGGAGCTGGGGTTTGGGCCCCCAGGGGTTGGGGCTCTGGAGCTGGGTTTGGGGTCCCGAGGGGTTTGGCCTCTGGAGCTAGGTTTGAGGCCCCCAGGGATTGGGCCCTTGGAGCTACAGTTTGGACCCCCAGGGGTTTGGCCCCTGAAACTGGAGTTGCGGCTCCCGGGCATTGGTCCCCTGGAGCTGGGGTTTAGGGCCCTAGGGTTTGGACCCCTCGAGTTGGGGTTGGGGTCCCAAAGGGTCGGACCCCTGGAGCTACCTTTGGGGCCCCGAGGGGTTGGGCCTCTGGAGCTGGGGTTGTGGCCCCCATGGGTTGGGCCTCTGCAGCTACAGTTGGGGCTCCCCGGGGTTGGGCCCCTGGAGCTGGGGTTGATGGCCCCAGTGGTTGGGTTCCTGGAGCTGGTGTTAGGGACCCCAGGTTTTGGGCACCTGGAGCTGGGGCCCCCATGGTTTGGACTCCTGGAGCTGGGGTTGAGGGCCCAAAAGGTTTGGCCCCTGGAGCTGGTGCTGTGGGTTCTAGAGGTTGGGCCCCTGGAGCTACGGTTGTGGTCCCCAGGAGTTGGGCCCGTGGAGCTGGGGTTGCGGGTCCTAGAGGTTGCTCCCCTGGAGCTGGGGTTGAGGGCCCCAGGGTTTGGGCCCCTGGAGTTGGGGTTGGGGCCCCAAGGGGTTGGGCCCGTGGAGCTACGGTTGGGGCCCCCAGGGATTGGGCCCCTGGAACTGGGGTTGTGGTCCCTAAGGATTGGGCCCCTGGAGCTACGGTTGGGGCCCCCAGGGGTTGGGCCCCTAGAGCAACGGTTGGGGAACCCAGGGTTTTGGCCCCTGGAGCAGGGGTTGAGGATCTCAGGGGTTGGGCCGTGGAGCTGGGGTTCGGGCCCCCAGGGGTGGGGCCCCTGCAGCTACGGTTGGGGTCCTCCGGGGTTCGGCCCCTGGAGTTTGGGTTCGGACCCCCAGGGGTTGGTCCCCTGGAGCTGGGGTTGCGGCTTCCAGGGGTTGGTCCACTGGAGCTGGGGTTGAGGATCCTAGGGTTTGTGCCCCTGGAATTGGGGTTGGCGTCCCAGGGGGTTGGGCCCCTGGAGCTACGTTTTTGGCGCCTAGGGGTTGGTCCCCTGGAGCTGGGCTTGGGGCCCCCGGGGGTTGGGACCCTAGAGCTGGGGTTCGAGCCCCTAGGGGTTGTTCTCCTGGAGCTACGGTTGCGGCCCCCAGGGGTTGGGCCTCTGGAGCTGGGGCTGGGGCCCCCAGGTTTTGGGCGCTGGAGCTCGAGTTGGGGCCCACAGGGGTTTTGCAGCAGGAGCTACGGTTGGGGCCCCCAGGAGTTGGGCCCCTGAAGCTGGGGTTGTGGGTCCCAAGTGTTGCTCCCCTAGAGCTGAGGTTGAGGGCCCTAGGGTTTGGGACCCTGGAGCGGGGGTTGTGGCTTCCAGGGGTTGGGCCCCTGGAGCTCGGGTTGGTTCCCCCAGGGGCTGGGCCCCTGGAGCTACGTTTGGGGCCCCCAAGGGTTGAGCCCCTGGAGCTGGGGTAGGGGCCTCCAGGGGTTCGACCCCTAGAGCTGGGGTTGAGGGCACCAGGTGCTGGGCCCCTGGACCTTTTTTGGGGCCCCCAGGGTTCTGGCCTCTGGAGCTGCGGTTTGGGCCCCTAGGTTTTGGGCCCCTGGAGCTGGGGTTGCGGCTCCCAGGGCTTGGTCCCCTGGAGCTGGGGTTGAGGACCCTAGGGTTTGCACCCCTGGAATTGGGGTTTGAGGCCCCCAGGGGTTTTGTCCCTGGAACTGGGGTTGGGGCCCCCAGGGGTCGGGACCCTGGAGCTACGGTTGAGTCCCGAAGGGGTTGGGTCCCTGGAGCTGGTGTTGGGGGCTCCAGAGGTTGGGCCCCTGGAGCTACGATTGTGGCCCCCAGGAGTTCAGCCCGTGGAGCTGGGGTTGTGAGTCCCAGGGGTTCCTCCCCTGGAGCTGGGGTTGAGGGCCCCAGAGTTTGGGCCCCTGGAGTTGGGGTTGGGGCTCCAAGGGGTTGGGCCCCTGGAGCTACGGTTGGGGCCCCAGGGTTTGGTCCCCTGGAACTGGGGTTGTGGCCCCCAGGGGTTGGGCCCCTGGAGCTACGGTTGGAGCCCCCAGGGGTTGGGCCCCTGGAGCTACTGTTTGGGACCCCAGGGTTTGGGCCTGTGGAGCTGGGGCTGAGGTTCCGAGGGTTTGGGCCCCTGGAACTGGGGTTCGGGCCCCCAGGGGTTGGGACCCTGGAGCTACGGTTGGGGTATCCAGGGGTTCGTGCCCCCAGGGGTAGGGCCTCTGGAGCTACAGTTTGGGCCCCCAGGGGTTGGGCCCCTGGAGTTGAGGTTGCGGCTACCATGCGTTGGTCCCCTGGAACTGGGGTTGAGGGACCTAGGGTTTGCGCCCCTGGAATTGGGGTTTGAGGCCCCAAGGGGTTGGGCCCCTGGAGCGACGTTTTGTGCGCCTAGGGGTTGGGCCCGTGGAGCTGAGGTTGTGGCCCCCAGGGGTTGGGCCCCTGGAGCTACGGTTGGGGCCCCCAGGGGTTGGGCCCCCGGAGCTGGGGTTGGGGCCTCCAGCTCTTGGGCCCCTGGAGCTGGGGTTGAGGGCCCCAGGGGTTGGGCCCCTGGACCTGGGGTTGGGGACTCCAGGAGCTGGGCCCCTGGAGCTACACTTGGGGCCCCCAGGTGTTGGGCCCATGGAGCTGGTTTTGAGGCCCCTAGGTGATGGGCCCTTGTAGCAGGGGTTGAGGGCCCAGGGGTTGGGCACCTGGAGCTCGGTTTGGGGCCCCCAGGTGTTGTTCCCCTGGAGCTACGTTTGGCGACCCCAGGGGTTGGTTCCCTGGAGCTGGGGTTTGGGCGCTAAGCGGTTGGGCCCATGGAGCTACAGTTGGGGCTCCCAGGGGTTAGGCCCCTGGACCTGGGGATTAGGGCCCTAGGGTTTGGGCCCCTGGAGCTGGGGTTGAGAGCCCAAGTGTTTGGGCCCATGGAGCTGGGGTTGGGGACCCCAGGAGTTGGGCCCCTGGAGCTGGGGTTAGGGCCCTCAGCGGTTGGGCCAATGGAGCTACAGATGGGGAGTCCAGGGGTTGGGGCCCGAGGGGTTCTTCCCCTGAAGCTACGGTTGGGGCCCCCAGGGGTTGGTGTCCTGGAGCTGGGGATGGGGTCCCCAGGTGTTGAGTTCCTGGAGCTGGGGCTGAGGCCCCCAGGTTTTGGGCCCCTGGAGCTGGGGTTTAGGCCCCCAGTGGTTCGGCAGGTGGAGCTGCGGTTGGGGCCCCGAGGAGTTGGGCCCGTGGAGCTAGGGTTGAGGTCCCGAAAGGTTGGGCCCCTGGAGCTGGTGTAGGGGGCTCCAGGGGTTGGGCCCTTTGAGCTACAGTTGTGGCCCCCAGGGGTTGGGACCCTGGAGTTATGGTTCAGGCCCCAAGGAGTTGGGCCCCTGGAGCTGGGGTTGTGGGTCTCAGGGGTTTCTCCCCTGGAGCTGGGGTTCAGGGCCCCAGGGGTTTGGACCCTGGACCTGGGTTTGGGGCCCCAAGGAGTTGGGCCCATGTAGCTATACTTGGGGCCCCCAGGGGTTGAGCCCCTATAGCTGGGATTCGGGCCCCCAGGGGTTTTTTCCCCTGGAGCTACGGTTGAGGCCCCCAGGGGCTGGGTTCCTGGAGCTGGGGTTATGGCCCCGAGGGGCTAGGCCCCTGGAGCTACGGTGTGGGCCCCCAGGGTTTGGTCCCCTGTAGCTGGGGTTGGAGCCCCCAGCGGTTGGGCCCAGGAGCTACACTTGGGGCCCACAGGGGTTGGGCCCCTGGAGCTAGGGTTGTCGGTCCCAGGGGTTGCTCCCCTGGAGCTGGGGTTGAGGGCCCCAGGGTTTGGGCCCCTGGAGCTGGGGTTGGGACCCTCAGGGGTTGGGCCCCTGGAGCTGGGGTTGGGACCCTCAGGGGTTGGGCCCCTGGAGCTGGGGTTGAGGGCCCCAGGTGTTGGGCCCCTGGAGCTGGGTTTGGGACCCCAAGGCTTCGGGCCTCTATAGCTACGGTTTGGGCCCCCAGGTGTTGGGCCCCTGGAGCTGGGGTTGTGGGTTCTAGCGGTTGCTCCCCTTGAGCTGGGGTTGAGGGCCCCAGGGGTTGGGCCTCTGAAGCTACGGTTGGGGCCCCCAGGGGTTGTGCCCCTGGAGCTGGGGTTGAGGGCCCCAGGGTTTGGGTCGCTGGAGTTGGGGTTTGGGCCCCAAGCGGTTGGGCCCCTGGAGCTACGGTTGTGGCCCCCAGGGTTTGGGCCCCTGGAGCTACGGTTGGAGACTGTGGGGTTTGGACCACTGTAGCTGGGGTTGAGGGTCCCAGCGGTTGGGCCCCTGGAGCTGGGGTTCGGGCCCCCAGGGTTTGGGACCCTGGAGCTGGGGTTCGGGCCCACAGGGGTTGGTACCCTAGAGCTGGGGTTTGGGTCCCGAGGGGTTGGGACCCTGGAGCTGGGGTTGAGGCCCCCAGGGGTTGAACCTCTGGAGCTACAGTTTCGGCCGTCAGTGGTTGGGCCCCTGGAGCTGGGGTTGCGGCTCACAGGGGTTGGTCCCATTTAGCTGGGGTTGAGGGCCCCAGGGTTTGGGCCCCTGGAGCTGGGGTTGAGGGTCACAGGGTTTGGGCCCCTGGAGCTGGGGTTTGGGCCCCCAGGGGTTGGGGCCCTGGAGCTGAGGTTGGGGTCCCGAGGGGTTTGGCCTCTGGAGCTACGTTTGAGGCCCCCAGGGATTGGGCCCTTGGAGCTACAGTTTGGGCCCCCAGGGGTTGGGCCCCTGAAACTGGAGTTGCGGCTCCCAGGCATTGGTCCCCTGGAGCTGGGGTTTAGGGCCCTAGGATTTGGACCCCTCGAGTTGGGGTTGGGGTCCCAAAGGGTTGGACCCCTGGAGCTACCTTTGGGGCCCCGAGGGGTTGGGTCCCTGGAGCTGGGGTTGTGGCCCCCATGGGTTGGGCCTCTGCAGCTACAGTTGGGGCTCCCCGGGGTTGGGCCCGTGGAGCTGGGGTTGGGGCCCCTAGCTGTTGGGCCCCTGGAGCTGGGGTTGATGGTCCCAGTGGTTGGGTTC
Organism: Gopherus flavomarginatus; assembly: GCF_025201925.1. NCBI lineage: Eukaryota > Metazoa > Chordata > Testudines > Testudinidae > Gopherus > Gopherus flavomarginatus. Next base: position 70,873 of record NW_026114669.1, on the reverse strand, counting down.
CTGGAGCTGGTGTTAGGGACCCCAGGTTTTGGGCACCTGGAGCTGGGGTTGTGGTTCCCAGGGGTTGCTCCCCTGGAGCTGGGGTTGAGGGACTCAGGGTTTGGGCCCCTGGAGCTGGGGTTGTGGGTCCCAGGGGTTGCTCCCCTGGAGCTGGTGTTGATGGCTCCAGGGCTTGGGACCCTGGAGTTGAGATTGGGGTCCCAAGGTTTTGGGCCCCTGGAGATGGGGTTGTGGCCCCAGGGGTTGGGCACCTGGAGCTACGGTTGGGGCCCCCAGGGGTTGGGCCCCTGGAGCTACGGTTGAGGACCCCAGGGTTTGGGCCCCTGGAGCTGGGGTTGAGGGTCCCAGGGGATGGACCTCTGGAGCTGGGGTTCGGGTCCCCAGGGCTTGGGCCCCTGGAGCTATGGTTGGGGTCCCCAGGGGTTGGGTATCTGGAGCTGGGGTTGGGGCCCCCAGGGGTTGGGCCCCTGAAGCTACAGTATGGGCCCCCAGGAGTTGGGCCCCTGAAGCTGGGCCTGCGGCTCCCAGGGGTTTTTCCCTTGGAGTTTGGGTTGAGGGCCCTAGAGTTTGGGCCCCTGGAGCTGGGGTCGTGGCCCCCAGCTGTTTGGCCCCTGGAGCTGGGGTTGAGGGCTCCAGTTGTAGGGACTCTAGATCTGGGGTTTGGGCCCCCAGGGGTTGAGCCCTTGGAGCTACGATTGAGGCCCCCAGGGGTTGGGTTCCTGGAGCTGGGGCTGGGGCCCCCAAGGGGTTGGGCCTCTGGAGCTACGGTTGAGGCCCCCAGGGGTTGAGTTCCTGGAGCTGGAGTTGGGGCCCCCAGGTGTTGGGCCCCTTGAGCTAGAGGTTGGGGCGCCCAGGGGTTGGGCAGCTGGAGTTACGGTTAGGGCCCCCAGGAGTTGAGCCGCTGAACCTGGGGTTGTGGGTTCTAGCGGTTGCTCCCCTGGAGCTGGGGTCGAGGGCCCGAGGGGTTGGGCCTCTGAAGCTACGGTTGGGGCCCCCAGGGATTGGGCCCCTGGAGCTGGGGTTGAGGGCCCCAGGGTTTGGGCCCCTGGAGTGGGGGTTTCTTCCCCAAGCAGTTGGGTCCCTGGAGCTACGGTTGTGGCCCCCAGGGGTTGGGCCCCTAGAGCTACGGTTGGAGACGGCAGGGTTTGGTCCCCTGTAGCTGGGATTGAGGGTCCCAGGGGTTGGGCCCCTGGAGCTACGGTTGGGGCCCTCAGGGGTTGGGCCCCTGGAGCTGGGGTTGTGTCTCCCAGGGGTTGGGCCACTGGAGATACGGTTGGGGCCCCAGGGATTGGGCCCCTGGAGCTACGGCTGGGGACCACAGGGTTTGGGCCCTTGGAGCTGGGGTTGAGAGCCCCAGAGGTTGGGACCCTGGAGCTGGGGTTCGGGCCCCCAGGGGTTGGGACCCTGGAGCTACGGTTGGGGTCCACAGGGGTTGGGCCCCTGGAACTGGGGTTCAGGCTCCCAGGGGTTGGGCCTCTGGATCTACAGTTTGGGACCTTAGTGGTTGGGCCCCTGGAGCTGGGGTTGCGGCTCACAGGGGTTGGTCGCATGGAGCTGGGGTTGAGGGCCCTAGGGTTTGGGACCCTGGAGTTGGGGTTGGGGCCCCAAGGTGTTGGACCCCTGGAGCTACGTTTGGGGCCCCTAGGGGTTGGGACTCTGGAGCTGGGGATGTGGCCCCCAGGGGTTCGGCCCCTGGAGCTACGGTTGGGGCTCCCTGGGGTTGGGCCTCTGGAGCTGGGGTTGGGGCTTCTAGCTGTTGGGCACGTGGACCTGGGGTTGGGGCCCCCAGGGGTTGGGCCCTTGGAGCTACATTTGGGGCCCCCAGGGGTTGAGCCCCTGGAGCTGGGGTTGTGGCACCCAGGGGTTGGGCCTCTGAAGCTACGTTTGGGGAGCCCAGGGGTTGGGCCCCTGGAGCTGGGGTTGAGGGCCCCAGGGTTTGGGCCCCTGAAGTTGCTGTTGGGGCCTCAAGCGGTTGGGCCCCTGGAGCTACGGTTGTGGCCCCCAGGGGTTGGGCCCCTGGAGCTACAGTTGGGGACCCCAAGATTTGGGCCCCTGGAGCTGGGTTTGAGGGTCCCAGGGGTTTGTCTTCTGTAGCTGGGGTTGAGGGCCCTAGGGTTTGAGCCCCTGGAGTTGGGGTTTGGGCCCCAAGGGATTGGGCCCCGGAAGCTACGTTTGGGGCCCCCAGGGGTTTGGCCCCTGGAGCTGGGGTTTTGGCATCCAGGGGTTAGTCCCCTGGAGCTACGGTTGGAGCCCCCAGGGTTTGGGTCCCTGGAGCTGGGGTTCGGGCCCCCAGAGGTTGGGGACCTGGAGGTACGGTTCGGGTCCCCAGGGTTTGGGCACCTGTAGGTGGGGTTGGGGCCCCCAGGAGTTGGGCCCCTGGAGTTACACTTGGGATCCCCAGGGGCTGGGCTCCTGGAGCTGGGGTTGTGGGTCCCAGGGGTTGCTCCCCTGGAGCTGGGGTTGAGGGCCCCAGGATTTGGGCCCCTGAAGCTGGGGTGGTGGCCTCCAGGGGTTGTGCCCCTGGAGCTGGGGTTGAGACCCTCAGGGGTAGGACCCCTGGATCTGGGGTTGGTGCCCTCAGGGGTTGGACCTCTGGAGCTGGGGTTGAGTTCCCTAGGTGTTGGGCCCCTGGAGCTGGGCTTGGTGCCCTCAGGGTTCGAGCCACTGGAGCTACGGTTTGGGCCCCTAGGTGTTGGGCCCCTGGAGTTGGGGTTGGGGCCCCAAGGGGTTGGGATCCTGGAGCTATGGTTGGGGCCCCCAGGGCTTGTGCCCCTGGAGCTGGGGTTTTGGCCCCCAGAGGTTGGGCTCCTGGAGCTACGGTTGAGGCCCCCAGGGGTTGGGCCCCTGGAGCTGGGGTTGAGGTTCCCAGAGGTTGAGCCCCTAGAGCTGGGGTTCGGGCCCCTAGGGGTTCGGCCCCTGGAGCTACGGTTGGGTCCCCAGGGGTTGGTCCCCTGGAGCTGGGGTTGCGGCTCTCAGGGGTTGGTCCCCTGGAGCTGGGGTTGAAGGCCCTACGGTTTGAGCCCCTGAAGTTGAGGATGGGGCCCCATGGGGTTGGTCCCCTGGAGCTACACTTGGGGCCTCCAGGGGTTGGGCCCCTGGAGCTGTGGTTCGTTCCCCCAGGGGTTAGGCCCCTGGAGTTGGGGTTGAAGGCCCCAGGGGATGGTCCCCTGGAGCCTGGGTTGAGGGCCCCCAGGGGTTGGGCCCCTGGAACTATGGTTGGGGCCCCCAGGAGTTGGTCCCCTGTAGCTGGGGTTGGGGCCCCCAGGGGTTAGGCCACTGGAGCAGAGGTTGAGGGCCCCAGGGGTTGGGCCCCTGGAGCTTGGGTTGGGTCCCCCAGGGTTTGGGCCCCTGTAGCTGGGGTTTAGGGCCCCAGGGGATGGGCCCGTGTAGCTGGGGTTGAAGCCTCCATGTTTTTGGCCCCTGTAGCTAGGGTTGGGGCCCAAAGGGGTTGGGCCCCTGGAGCTGGGGTTTGGGCCCCCAGGGGTTGGGCCCCTGGAGCTACAGTTTGGGGCCCCAGGGTTTGGGCCCCTGAAGCTCAGTTTGCGGCTCCCAGGGGTTGGTCCCCTGGAGCTCGGGTTCAGGGCCCTAGGGTTTGGACCCCTGGAGTTGGGGTTGGGGTCCCAGGGGGTTGGACAACTGGAGCTACGTTTGGGGCCCCCAGGGGTTCGGCCCCAGGAGCTGGGGTTGTGGCCCCCAGGGGCAGCTCGAGGGTCCCAACCCCTGGGGGCCCGAACCCCAGCTCCAGGGTCCCAACCCCTGGGGGCCCGAACCCCAGCTCCAGGGGCCCAACCTCTGGGGCCCTCAACCCCAGCTCCAAGGGCCCAAACCCTGTGGTCCCCAGCCGTAGCTCCACGGGCCCAACCGCTGGGACCCTCAACCCCAGCTACAGGGGTCCAAACCCCACGGTCTCCAACCGTAGCTCCAGGGGCCCAACCCCTGGGTGCCACAACCGTAGCTCCAGGGGCCCAACCGCTTGGGGCCCAAACCCCAACTCCAGGGGCCCAAACCCTGGGGCCCTCAACCCTAGCTCCAGGGGCCCAACCCCTGGGGGCCCCAACCGTAGCTTCAGAGGCCCAACACCTGGGGCCCTCAACCCCAGCTCCAGGGATCCAACCCGTAGGGCCCGAATCCCAGCTCCAGGGCCCAACCCCTGAGGTCCCAACCCCAGGTACAGGGACTGAACCCCTGGGGACCCCAACCGTAGCTCCAGGTGCCCAAACCCTGGGGCCACAACCCCAGCTCCAGTTGCCCAACCCCTGGGAGCTCCAACGGTAGCTCCAGAGTCCCAACACCTTGGGACCCCAATCTCAACTCCAGGGGCCCAAACCCTGGGGACCTCAACACCAGCTCCAGGGGAGTAACCCCTGGGACCCACAACTCGAGCTCCAGTGGCCAAAACCCTGGGGCCCTCAACCCCAGCTCCAGGGGAGCAACAACTGCGACCCACAACCCCAGCTCCAGGTGCCCAAAACCTGGGGGCCCTAACCCCAGCTCCAGGAACTCAACCACTGGGGGCCTCAACCGTAGCTCAAGGGACCCAACCCCTGGGGGCCTCAACAGTAGCTCCAGGGGCCCAACCCCTGCGGGCCCGAACCCCAGCTCCAGGGGCCCAACCCCTGGGACCCTCAACCCCTGCTCCAGGGGCCCAAACCTTGGGGTCCCCGACCGTAGAACCAGGGGCCCAACCCCTGGGGGCTACAACCTTAGCTCCAGGAGCCCAACCGCTTGGGGCCGCAACTCCAACTCCAGGGGCCCAAACCCTTGGGCCCTGAACCCCAGCTCCAGGGGCCCAACCCTTGGGGGCCCCAACCGTAGCTTTAGAGGCGTAACCCCTGGGGGCCACAACCCAAGCTCCAGGGGCCCAACCCCTGGGGACCCCAAACGTAGTTCCAGGGGCCCAACTCCTTGGGGCCCCAACCCCAGGTCCAGGGGCCCAACAGCTGGAGGCCCCAACCCCTGCTCCAGGGTCCCAACACCTGGGGGCCGGAGCCCCAGCTCCAGGGGCCCAACCCCTGGGGCCCTCAACCCCAGCTCCAAGGGCCCAAACCCTAGGGTCCCCAGCCGTAGCTCCAGGGGCCCAATCCCTGGGGTCCCAACCGTATCTCCAGGGTCCAACCCCTGGGACCCTCAACCCCAGCTACAGGGGCCCAAACCCCGCGGTCTCCAATCGTAACTCCAGGGGCGCAACCCCTGGGGGCCACAACCGTAGGTCCAGGGGCCGAACTGCTTGGGGCACAAACCCCAACTCCAGGGGCCCAAACCCTGGGGCCCTCAACCCCAGCTCCAGGGGTGCAACCCCTGGGATCCACAATCCCAGCTCCAGGGGCCCAACCCCTGGGGGCCCCAACCGTGGCTTCAGAGGCCCAATCCCTGGGCCCTCAACCCCAGCTCCAGGGGAGCAACCGCTAGAACTCACAACCCCAGCTTCAGGGGCCCAACTTCTGGGGGCCCCAACCATAACTCAAGCTGCCCAACCCCTTGGCGCCCCAACCTCTAGCTCCAGGGGCCCAACCCCTGAGGACCCCAAACGTAGCTCCAGAGGTCCATCTCCTTGGGGCCCCAAAACCAGGTCCTGGGGCCCAACAGCTGGAGGCCCGAACCCCTGCTCCAGGGTCCCAACCCCTGGGGACCGGAACCCCAGCTCCAGGGGCCCAACCCCTCGGGCCCTCAACCCCAGCTCCAAGGGCCCAAACCGTAGGGTCCCCAGCCGTAGCTCCAGGGGCCCAATCCCTAGGGCCCCAACCATATCTCCAGGGGCCCAACCCCTGGGACACTCAACCCCAGCTACAGGGGCCCAAACCCCGCGGTCTCCAACCGTGGCTCCAGGGGCACAACCCCTGGGGGCCACAACCGTAGCTCCAGGGGCCCAACCGCTTGGGGCCCAAACCCCAACTCCAGGGGCCAAAACCCTGGGGCCCTCAACCCCAGTTCTAGGGGTGCAACCCCTGGGACCCACAACCCCAGCTCCAGGGGCCCAACCCCTGGGGCCCTCAACCCCAGCTCCAGGGGAGCAACCGCTAGAACCCACAACCCCAGCTTCAGGGGCCCAACTCCTGGGGGCCCCAACCGTAACTCAAGCTGCCCAACCCATAGGCGCCACAACCCCTAGCTCCAGGGGCCCAACACCTGGGGGCCCCAACCCCAGCTCCAAGAACCCAACCCCTGGGGTCCTCAACCGTAGCTCCAGGGGCCCAACCCCTGGGGGCCCCAACCCCACCTCCAGGAACCCAACCGCTGGGGGCCTCAACCGTAGCTCCAGGGGCCCAACCCGTGGGGGCCCCAACCCCAGATCAAGAGGCCCAACCCCTGGGGCCCTCAACCCCAACTCCAGGGGCCAAACAGTGGGAGCCACAACCCTAACTTCAGGGGCCCAACACCTGGGGGCCACGACCCCAGCTCCAGGGTCCCAAACCCTAGGGCCCTCAACCCCAGCTCCAGGGGCCGAACAGCTGGGGGCCCCAACCCCAGCTCCAGGGGCCTAAACCCTGGGGGGGCCAACCGTAGCTCCAGGGGCCCAACCCCTGGGGGCCACAACCCCAGCTCCAGGGGCCCAACACCTGGGGGCCCCAGACGTAGCTCCAGGGGCCCAACTCCTTGGGGCCGCAACCCCAACTCTATAGGCCCAGACCCTGGGGCCCTCAACCCCAGCTCCAGGGGCCCAACCCCTGGGGGACTCAACCTCATCTCTAGGGGAGCAACACTTGGCATCGACAACCGCAGCTTCAGGGGCCCAACCGCTGGGGGCCCCAACTCGAGCTCCAGGGACCCAACCCCTGGGGGCCTCAGTCCCAGTTCCAGGGGACCAACCCCTGGGGTCCCCAAAAGAAGCTCCAGGGGAACAACCCCTGGGGGCCCGAACCCCAGCTATAGGGTCCCAACAACCGGGGGCCCCAATGCCAGCTCCAGGGTACCAACCCCTGGGGTCCCCAAACGTAGCTCCAGGGAAACAACCCCTGGAGGCCAAAACCCCAGCTCCAGGGGCCCAACCCCTGATGACCCCAAGTGTAGCTCTGGGGGCCCAACTCCTGGGGTCCCCAACTCCAGGTCCAAGGGTACAACAGCTGGAGGCCTCAACCCCAGCTCCAGGGGCCCAACCCCTGGGGGCACCAACCGTAGCTTCAGGGACCCAACCCCTGGGGGTCACAACGCCAGCTTCAGGGGCCCAACCCCTGGGGGCCCCAACTGTAGCTCCAGGAACCCAACCATTTGGGGCCCGAACCCCAACTCCAGGGGCCCAAACCCTGGGGCCCTCAACCCCAGCTCCAGGGGAGCAGCCCCTGGGACCCACAACCCCAGTTCCAGGGGCCCAACTCCTGGGGGCCCCAACCGTAGCTCCAGCTGCCCAAAACCTGGGGGCCCCAACCCCAGCTTCAGGTGCCCAAAACCTGGGGGCCCTAACCCCAGCTCCAGGAACCCAACCCCTGGGAGCCTGAACCATAGCTGCAGGGGCCCAACCCCTGGGGGCCCAAACCCCAGGTCCAGGGGCCAAACCCCTGTGACCCTCAACCCCTGCTCCAGAGGCCCAAACCCTGGGATCCCCAACCGTAGCTCCAGGGGCCCAGCCCCTGGGGGCCCCAACCGTAGCTCCAAGTGCCCAACCCCTGGGGCCACAACCCCAGCTCCAGGGGCCCAACCCCTGCGAGCCCCAACGGTAGCTCCAGGGGCCCAACACCTTTGGACCCCAATCCCAACTCCAGGGGCCCAAACCCTGGGGCCCTCAACACCAGCTCCAGGAGAGCAACCCCTGGGACCCACAACCCCAGCTCCAGGGGCCCAAACCCTGGGGCCCTCAACCCCAGCTCCAGGGAAGCAACCCCTGGGACCCACAACCCCATCTCCAGGTGCCCATAACCTGGGGGCACTAACCCCAGCTCCAGGAACCCAACCACTGGGGGCCTCAACCGTAGCTCCAGGGGCCGAACCCCTGGTTGCCCCAACTCCAGCTCCAGGGGCCCAATCCCTGGGGGCCCCAAGTGGAGCTCCAGGGGCCCAACTCCTGGGGGCCCCAACCCCAGGTCCAGTGGCTTATCTAATGCCTTTTGGAGGGGACCAATAAGTTGGTATAGTAGGGAACGTGATTTGTCGGGATGACAAATTCTTGGCTGGGGGGAGGATGTAAGCAGAGTCTGGATAAGCTCTACACTGACATCTGGTGGAAAGAATTTCAGAGAGTGTATTTGCATAGGCACGCCTACCCTATCCCAAACTCCCAAGCTGTGGGACTGCTTGGTGACAAATTGCTCACCCTCAGTTGGGTGGTACTGGCTAGACATGGGACATGGGTTCCAAAACCCAGAGAGTTGAGAGAGGTTGGGGGTAGGTATTGGTGTAGTTTTCTTGTGGATTTAGAAGCCCCGGTTGCACCCCTTGCTCTCTTCACTGAGGAATGTCAGAGTTGATTTTTTTTATTCACTTAAGACTTTAAATACAGGTTACTGAGCTGCAATCACTTTGGGCTAATGGTGCACTAGCACTGGGGCTCCCCTACTATGAGCTGGAATCACTAAGAGCTGAAAATCACTAAAAAGCTAAAATCCCTGAGCTGAGAGCACTGAGTATGGTGTTAAGTAGTGGGGAGCCCAAAGCTATACTGTGGAACAGAACTGCTGGCGGAGTGGAGCAGTTTGTGGGGACGGCTGGAGCGGATCACGGGACAGCTGGTGGCAGCAGAGCGGCTGACAGAGCGGAGTAGCTGTGGGATGGGTGGAGCGGCCCACAAAGCGAGCGGAACCGAGCACTTTGTAGAGAGAACTGGAGCAGCTCATGGAGCAGAGCAGCTGGTGGAGCGGAGCAATTTCTGAGGACGGCTGGAGGAGCAGCGTGGAGCGGCTGGTAAAGCGGAGCAGTTCGTGGAGAAGGCGGAAGCAGAACCCACGGAGAGGCAGGTCAGTTGGCCCCAGACCACGTAAGGTGCCCCTTTCTATCCAGGCTGGGGGGAGGGACCTCTACAGATAAACTCTCGAACTCTGGGGTGGCATTGACCAGAGACTTTTGGGTTGTTGGACTTTGGGGTGATTGGGCTTAAATCCCTGAGGGGAAAAAGGACAGTGCCAAACGTACTTGGAGGCGGGTTTTTCTTTATGGTTTGTCTTATAACCCTGTTTGTGGTGTTTCTCCAATGGGATGCCGCATTAATTCCTTGCTTTATTAAAAAGATTTTGCTACCCCAGCTCCAGGGGCCCAACCCATCGGGACCCAAACCGTAGCTCCAGGGGCCTAACTCCTGGGGGCTCCAAATGGAGCTCCAGGGGCCTAACTCCTGGGGGCCCCAACCGTAGTTCCAGGGTCCCAAACCCTGGGGCCCTCAACCCCAACTCCAGGGGCCCAAACCCTGGGGCCCTCAACCCCAGCTCCAGGGGGGCAACCCCCTGGAGGTCACAACCCCAGCTCCAGGGGTCCAACCCCTGGAGGTCACAACCCCAGCTCCAGGGGCCCAAACCCTGGGACCCTCAACCCCAGCTCTAGCGGAGCAACACTTGTGACCCACAATCCCAGCTTCAGGGGCCCAACTCCTGTGGGCCCCAACTGTAGCTCCAGCTGCCTAACTCCAGGGGGCCCCAACTCGTGCTCCAGCGGCCCAAAACCTGGAAGCCCCAGCCCCACTTCCAGAGACCCAACCTACAGGGGCCCCAACCCTAGCTCCAGGGGCCCAACCCCTGGGGGCCCCAACCGTAGCTCCAGGGGAACAACCCCTGGGGGCCCGAACCCCAACTCTAGCGTCCCAACCCCCGGGGGCCCCAAGCCCAGCTCCAGGGGACCAACTCCTCGGGACTCAACCTCAGCTCCAAGGGCCAAACCCCTGAGGGCCCGAACCCCAGCTCCAGGGGACCAACCCCTGGGGTCCCCAAACGTAGCTCCAGGGGAACAATCCCTGGATGCCCCAACCCGAGCTCCAGGTGCCCAACCCCTGGGCCCTCAACGTCAGGTATAAGGGCCCATCCCCTAGGGGCCCCAACCCCAGATCCATTGGCCCAGCTCCTGGGGGCCCCAAGTTAAGCTTCAGGAGCCCAACTCCTGGGCTCCCCAAACCCAGGTCCAGGGGCCCAACCCCTGGGGCCCTCAACCCCAGCTCCACGGGCCAAAGAGCTGGAGGCCCCAACCCCAGCTCCAAGGGCACAACCCCTGGGGGCCCCAACCGTAGCTCCAGGGGCCCAACCCCTGCGGGCCACAACCCCAGCTCCAGGGGCCCAACCCCTAGGCGCCCCAACCCCAATTCCAGGGGCCTAACCCCTTGGGGCCCCAACCCCAATTCCAGGGGCGCAAACCCTAGGGCCCTCTACCCCAGCTCCAGGGGACCAACCCCTGGGAGCCGCAACCCCAGCTCCAGGGGCCCAACCCCTGAGGGCCCAAACTGTAGCTCCAGAGGCCCAACCCCTGGGGGCCCAAAACCCCAATTCCAGGGGCCGAACCCCTGGGAACCCCAACCATAGCTCCAAGTACCCAACCCCTAAGGGCCCGATCCCCAGCTCCAGGGGCCCAACCCCTGGGACCCTCAACCCCAGCTCCAGGGGCCCAAACCCTGGGATCCCCAACCGTAGCTCCAGGGGCCCAACCCCTGGGGGTCACAACCCCAGTTCCAGGGGCCCAACCCCTGGGGGCCCCAACCATAGCTCCTTGGCCCAACCCCTTGGAGCCCCAACCCCAACTCCAGGGGCCCAACTCCTGAGCGTCCGAACCATAGCACCAGGGGCCCAACCTCTGAGCGCTTGTACCATAGCTCCAGGGGCTCAACCTCTGGGGGCCTGAGTACCATCTCCAGGGGCCCAACCCCTGAGCACCCGAACCATAGCTGCAGGGGCCCAATCACTGTGGCCCTCGACCCCAGCTGCAGGGGCCCATCCCCTGAGCGCCCGAACCATAGCTCCAGGGGCCTAACCCCCGGGGGCCACAACCCGACCTCCAGGCGCCCACACCCTGGGGGCCGCAAAACCAGATACAGGCGCCCAACCCCTGAGCGCTCGAACCATAGCTCCAGGGGCCTAACTCCCGGTGGCCGCAACCCCAGGACCAGGGGCCCAAACTCTGGGGGCCCCAACCCCAGCTCCAGGGGCCCAACTCCTGAGGGCCCCAACACCAGCTCTAGGGACCCAACCCCTGGGGGCCCCAACACCAGCTCCAGGGGCCAAAACCCTGAGCGCACGAACCATAGCTACAGGGGTCTAAGCCCCGGGGTCCCCAACCCTAGCTCCAGGGGCCCAACCCCTGGGGGCCCCAACACCAACTCCAGGGGCCCAAACCCTGAGCACCCGAACAATAGCTCCAGGGGACCAACCCTTGAGTGCCCGAACCATAGCTCCAGGGGCCTAACCCCCGGGGGCCCCAACCCCAGCTCCAGGGTCCCAACCCCTGGGGGCCTCAACACGAGCTCCAGGGGCTCAACCCCTGAGTGCCCGAACCAGAGCTCCAGGGGCCTAACAACCTGGGGGCCCCAACCCCAGCTCCAGGGGCCCAACCCCTGGGGGCCCAACACCAGCTCCAGGGGCCCAACCCCTGGGGGCCCCAACACAAGCTCCAGGGGCCCAACCCCTGAGCCCCTGAACCATAGCTGCAAGGGCCCAACCCCTGAGCCCCCGAACCAGAGCTCCAGGGGCCTAACCCCCGGGGGCCCCAACCTCAGCTCCAGGGGCCCGGCCCTGGAGGCCCGAACACCATCTCCAGGGGCCCAACCCCTGAGCGCCCGAACCCCAGTTCCAGGGGCCCAACCCCTGGGGGCCCCAACACGAGCTCCAGGGTCCCAACCCCTGAGCGTCCGAACCATAGCTCCAGAGGACCAACCCCTGGGGACCCAAACACCAATTCCAGGGGCCCAACCCCTGAGCGCCCGAACCCTAGCAGCAGGGGCCTAACTCCCGGGGGCCCCAACCCCAGCTCCAGGGGCCCAACCCCTGGGGGCCCAACACCAGCTCCAGGGGCCCAACCCCTGGGGGCCCCAACACCAGCTCCAGGGGCCCAACCCCTGAGCGCCTGAACCATAGCTGCAAGGGCCCAACCCCTGAGCCCCCGAACCAGAGCTCCAGGGGCCGAACCCCTGGGGACCCAAACAACAACTCCAGGGGCCCAACCTCTGAGCGCCCGAACCATAGCTGCAGGGACCTAAAACCCGGGGGCCCCAACACCAGCTCCAGGGGCCCAACCGCTGAGCGCCCGAACCACAGCTACAGGGGCCTAACCCCTGGGGCCCCAACACCAGCTCCAGAGGCCCAACCCCTGGGGCCCTCGACCTCAGTTCCAAGGGCCCAACACCTGAGCGCCCGAATCATATCTACAGGGGCCCAACCCCTGGGCGCCCAACACAGCTCCAGGGGCCCAACCACTGGGGGCCCCAACACCAGCTCCAGGGGCTATACTCATGAGCCCCCGAACCATAGCTCGAGGGACCCAACCCCTGAGCGCCCGAACCATAGCTCCAGGGGCCTTATCCCTGGGGGCCCCAACCCCAGCTCCAAGGGCCCAACCCCTCAGCGACCGAACCATAGCTCCAGGGGCCTAACCCCCGGGGGCCTAACCCCAGCTCCAGGAGCCCAACCTCTGGGGGCCCCAACACCAGCTCCAGGGGCCCAACCCCTGAGCGCCCGAACCTTAGCTCCATAGGCCTAGCCCCCGGGGGGGCCAACCCCAGCTCCAGGGACCCAACCCCTGGGGGCCCCAGTGCCAAATGCAGGGGCCCAAACCCTGAGCGCCCGAAACATAGCTCCAGGGGCCTAACCCCCGAGCGCCCGAACCATAGCTCGAGAGGCCCAACCCTTGGGGGCCGCAACACCAGCTCCAGGGGCCTAACCCTCGGGGGCCCCAATACCAGCTCCAGGGGCCTAACCCCCGGGGGCAAGAACCCCAGCTCCAGGGGCCCAACCCCTGGGAGCCCCAACACCAGCTCCAGAGGCCCAACGCCTGAGCGCCCGAAACATAGCTACAGGGACCTAACCCCCGCGGGCCCCAACCCCAGCTCCAGGGGCCCAACCCCTGGGGGCTCTAACACCAGCTCCAGGGGCCTAACCCCTGAGCGTCCGAACCACAGCTCCAGCACCCAACCCCTGAGCGCCCGAACAATAGCTCCAGTGGCCTAACTCGCGGGGGCCACAACCCCAGTTCAAGAGGTCTAACCCCCAGGGGCCCCAACCCCACCTCCAGGGGCCCAACCCCTGGGGGCCTCAACACCAGCTCCAGGGGCCCAACCCCTGAGCGCCCGAAGCATAGCTCCAGCGGTCTAACCCCTGGAGGCCTCAACCCCAGCTCCAGGGGCACAATCCCTGGGGACCCAAACACCATCTCCAGGGGCCCAACCCCTGGGGGCCCCAACACCAGTTCCAGGGGCCCAACCCCTGAGCGCCCGAACCATAGCTCCAGGGGCCTAACCCCCGGGGGCCCCAACCCCATATCCAGGGGCACAACCGCTGTGGGCCCCAACACTAGCTCCAAGGGAAGAACCCCTGAGCGCCAGAACTATAGCTCCAGGGGTCTAACCCCCGTGGCCCCAATCCCAGCTCCAGGGGCCCAACCCCTGGGTGCTCCAACACCAGCTCCAGGGTCCCAACGCCTGAGCCCCCGAACCATAGCTCCAGCACCCAACCCCTGAGCGCCCGAACTATAGCTCCAGGGGCCTATCCCGCGGCGGCCCCAACCCCAGTTCCAGGGGCCTAACCCCCGGGGGCCCCAACCCCATCTCCAGGGGTCGAAACCCTGGGGGCCCAAACACCAGCTCCAGGGGCCCAACCAATGAGCGCCCAAACCATAGCTCCAGGGGCCTAACCCCTGGGGGCCAAAACCCTAGCTCCAGGGGTCAATCCCTGGGGGCCCCAACACCAGCTCCAGGGGCCCAACCCCTGGGGGTCTCAACACCAGTTCCAGGGGCCCAACCCCTGAGCGCCCGAACCATAGCTCTAGGGGCATAACCCCCGGGGGCCCTAACCCCAGCTCCAGGGGCGCAACCGCTGGGGGCCCCAACACCAGCTCCAGGGGCCCAACCCCTGAGCGCCCGAACCATAGCTCCAGGAGTCTAACCCATGGGGGCCCCAACCCCAGCTTCAAGGGCTCAGCCCCTGGAGGCCCCAACCCCAGCTCCTCGGGACTAACTCCCGGGTTCCCCAACCCCAGCTCCAAGGGCACAGCCCCTGAGCGCCGGAACGATAGCTCCAGGGGTCTAACCCCCGGGGGCCCCAACCCCAGCTCCAGGGGCCCAACCAGTGAGCACCCGAACCATAGCTCCAGGGGCCCAACCCCCGGGGGACCCAACCCCAGCACCAGGGACCCAACCCCTGGGGGCCCGAACACCAGCTCCAGGATCCCAACCCCTGAGCGCCCGAACCAAAGCTCCAGGGGCCGAACCCTTGGGGGCCTCAACAACAGCTCCAAGGGCCCAAACCCTGGGGGCCCGAACACCAGCTCCAGGGGCCCAACCCCTGAGCGCCCGAACCATAGCTTCAGGTTCCCAACCCCTGGGGGCCCCAACACAACCTCTAGGGGCCCAACTCCTGAGCGCCCGAACCATCGCTCCAGGGGCCTAACCCCGGGGGCCCCACCCCCAGCTCCAGGGGCCCAACCCCTGGGGCCCTCGAACCCAGCTGCAGGGGCCCAACCCCTGAGCGTCCGAACCATAGCTCCAGGGGACTAACCCCCGGGGACTCCATCCCCAACTCCAGTTACCGAACCCCTGGGGGCCCCAACACCAGCTCCAGGGTCCCAACCCCTGAGCGCTCAATCCAGAGCTAGACACCTGGGGCCTCAATCCCAGCTCGAGGGGCCCAACCCCGGGGGGTCCCAACACCAGCTCCAGGGACCTAACCCCCGGGGGCCCCAACCCTAGCTCCAGGGGACCAACCTCTGGGGGCCCCAACACCAGCTCCAGGGTCCCAACCACTGGGGGTCCCAACACCAGCTCCAGGGGCTATACTCATGAGCCCCCGAACCATAGCTCGAGGGACCCAACCCCTGAGCGCCCGAACCAAAGCTCCAGGAGCCTAACCCCCGGGGTCCCGAACCCCAGCTCCAGGGCCTAACCCCCGGGGTCCCCAACCCCAGCTCCAGGGGCCCAACCCCTGGGGGCCCCACCACCAGCTCCAGGGGCCCAACCCCTGGGGACCCCACCACCAGCTCCAGGGGCCCAACCCAAAGGGGCCCCAACCCCAGCTCCAGGGGCCCAACCCCTGGGGGCCCCAGCACCAGCTCCAGGGGCCCAACCCCTGGGGGCCCCAACATCAGCTCCAGGGGCCCAACCCCTGAGCGCCCCAACCACAGCTCCAGGGGCCTAACCCCCGGGGGCCCCAATACCAGCTCTAGGGGCCCAACCGCTGGGGATCCCAACACCAGTTCCAGGGGCCGAACACCTTAGCGCCCGAACCATAGTTCCAGGGGACTAACCCCCAGGGGTCGAACCCCAGCTCCAAGGGCCCAACCCCTGGGGGCCCCAACACCAGCTCCAGGGGCCCAATCCATGGGGGCCCCAACCCCAGCTCCAGGGGCCCAACCCCTGGGGGCCCTCGACCCCAGCTCCAGGGACCCAACCACTTGGGGCCCCAACCTCAGCTCCAGGGGCCAAACCCGTGGGGGCCCCAATCCCAGATCCAACGGCCCAACCCCTGGGGGCCTCAACCCTTGCTCCACGGGCCCAACTCCTTAGCGCCCGAACCATATCTCCAGGAGCCTAACCCCTGGGGGCCCCAACCCCAGATCCAGGGGCCCAACCCCTGAGTGCCCGAACCATTGCTCCAGGGGCCTAAGCCCTGGGGGCCCCAACCCCAGCTACAGGGGTCCAACCCCTGGGGCCCTCGACCCCACTTCCAGGGGCGCAAACTGTGGGAGTCCCAACCCCAGCTCCAAGGGCCCAACCCCTGGGGGCCCCAACCATAGCTCCAGGGGCCCAAACCCTGAGCGCCCGAACCATATCTCCAGGGGCCTAATCCCTGGGGGCCCAAACCCCAGCTCCAGGGGCCCAACGCCTGGGGGCCCCAACCCGAGCTGTAGGGGCCGAAAACCTGAGCGCCCGAACCATAGCTCCCGGGGCCCAACCCCTGAGCACGAGAACCATAGCTTCAGGGAACTAACCCCTGTGGGCCCCAACCCCAGTGGGCCCCAACCCCAGCTCCAGGGGCCTATCCCCTTGGGGTACCAACCCCAGCTCCAGGGACCCAACCCGTGGGGGCCCGAACCCCATGTCCAGGCGCCCAAACCCTGAGCGCCCGAACCATAGCTTCAGGGGCCTAACCCCTGGCGGCCCCAACCCAAGCTACAAGGGCCGAACCCCTGAGCGCCCGAACCATAGCTGCAGGGGCCTAACCCCCGGGGGCCCCAACCCAAGCTCCAGGGGTCCAACCCCTGGGGACCCCAACACCAGCTCCAGGAACCCAACCCCTGGGGGCTCCAATACCAGGTCCAGGGGCCCAACCCGTGGGGCCCTCGACCCAGCTTAAAGGGCCCAACCCCTAAGCGTCCGAACCATAGCTCCAGAGGCCTAACCCCTGGAGGCCCCACCTCAAGCTCCAAGGGCACAAAACCTGAGTGCCCGTACCATAGCTCCAGGGGCCTAAGCCCCGGGGGCCCCAACCCCAGCTCCAGCGGCCCAACCCCTGAGGCCCCAACACCAGCTCCAGGAGCCGAAACCCTGGGGGCCCCAACACCAGCTCCAGGGGCCCAACCCCTGCGGGCCCCAACACGAGCTCCAGTTGTCCAACCCCTGGGGCCCCTGACCCAAGCTCCAAGGGCTCAACCCCTGAGAACCGGAACCGTAGCTCTAGGGGCCTAACCCCTGGGGGCCCCAACCGCACCTCCAGGGGCCCAGCCCCTGAGCGCCCGAACCATTGCTCCAGGATCCCAACCCCTGGGGGCCCCAACACCAGCTCCAGGAGCTCAACACCTGGGGCCCGCGACCCCAGCTCCAGGGGCCCAACCCCTCGAGCCCTCCACCCCAGCTCCAGGGGCCAAACCTCTTGGGGCCCCAACCTCAGCTCCAGGGGCCCAAGCCGTGGGGGCCCCAACCCCAGCTCCAAGGGCCCAACCCCTGGGGGCTCCAACCATAACTCCTGAGGAACAACCTCTGATCGCCCGAACTATATTTCTAGGGGCCTAACCCCTGAGGGTCCCAACCCCATCTCCAGGAGCCCAACCCCTGAGCGCCCGAACCGTTGCTCCTGGGGCCTAACCCCTGAGCGCCCGAACTATAGCTTCAGGTGCCTGACCCCTCGGTGCTCCAACCCCAGCTCCACGGGCCTAACCCCTTGGGGCCGAAACCCCAGCTCCAGGGGCCCAACCCGTGGGGGTCCCAACCCCGGATCCAGGGGCCGAACCCCTGAGCACCCGAACCATAGCTCCAGGGGCCTACCCCCGGGGGCCTCAACCCCAGCTCCAGGGGTCCAACACCTGGGGGCCCCAACCCCAGCTCCTGGGGCCCAAGACGTGGGGGCCCCAACCCCAGCTCCAAGGGCCGAACCCCTGGGGGCTCCAACCATAACTCCTGGGGCCCAACCATTGAGCTCCCGAACCATAGCTCCAGGGGCCTACTCTTGGGGGCCCGAACCCCAGCTCCTGGGGCCCTACCTGTGGGGGCTCCAACTCCAGATTCAAGTGCCCAACCCCTGGGGGCCCCAGCCAAAGCTTCAGGGGCCCAACCGCTTAGCGCCCGAACCATATCTCCAGGAGCCTAACCCCTGGGGCCCCAACCCAAGATCCAGGGGCCCAACCCCTGAGCGCCCGAACCATTGCTCCAAGGGCCTAAACCCTGGGGGCCCCAGCCATACCTCCAGGGGCCCAACCCCTGAGCGCTCGAACCATATCTACAGGGGTCTAACCCCTGGGGGCCCGAACCCCACTCCAGGGGCCCAAGCCCTGAGCGCCCAAATCATAGCTCCAGGGGCCTAACCCCTTGGGGCCCCAACACCAGCTCCAGGGGCAAAACCCCTGGGGGCCCCAACCCCAGATCCAGGGGCCCAACCCCTGAGCCCCCGAACCATAGCTCCAGAGCCCCAATCCCAGGGGGCCCCAACCCCAGCTCCAGAGCCCCAACCCCACGGGGCCCCAACACCAGCTCTAGTGGCCCAACCCCTGAGCACCCGAACCATAACTCCAGGGGCCTAACCCCTGGGGGTCCCTAACACCAGATCCAGGGGCCCAAACCCTGAGCGCCCGAACCATAACTCCAGCGGCGTAAGCCCTGATGGCCGCAACACCAGCTCCAGGGGTTCAACCCCTGAGCGCCCAAACCATAACTCCAGGGGCCTAACCCCTGGGGGCCCCAACACCAGCTCCAGGGGCCCAACCCCTGGCGGTCCCAACACCAGCTCCAGGGGCCCAACCCCTGATTACCCGAACCATTGCTCCAGGAGCCTATCCCCTGGGGGCCCCAAACACAGTCCCAGGGGCTTTACCCCTAGGTAACCCGACACCAGCTCCAGGGGCCCAACCCCTGAGGGCCCCGATCCATAGCTCCAGGGGCCTAACCCCTGGGGGCCGCAACACCAGCTCCAGGGGCCCAACCCCTAAGCCCCCGAACCATAGCTCCAGGGGCCTAACCCCTGGGGGCCCCAACACCAGATCCAGGGCTCAACCCCTGAGCGACCGAACCATTGCTCCAGGGGCCTAACTCCTGTGGCCCGCAACCCCAGTTCCAGGGGCCCAACCCCTGAGCGCCTGAACCATTGCTCCAGGGGTCCAACCCCTGAGTGCCCGAACCAATGCTTCAGGGGCCTAACCCCCGGGGGCCGCAACCCCAGCTCCAGGGGCCCAACCCCTGAGCGCCCGAACTATTGCTCCAGGGGCCTATCCCCCTGGGGCCCCAACACCAGCTCCAGGGGCCCAACCCGTGGGGCCCTCGACCCCAGCTCCAAAGGCCCAACCCCTGAGCGCCCGAACCATAGCTCCAGGGGCCTAACCCCTGTGGGCCCCAACCCCAGTTCCAGGAGCCCAACCCCCGGGGGCCCCAACACCAGCTCCAGGGGCCCAAACCCTGAGCTCCCGAGCTATTGCCCAAGGGGCCTCACCCCCGGGGACCCCAACCCCAGCTCCAGGGGCCCAACCCCTGAGGGTCTAAACCCCAGCTCCAGGGGTCCAACCCCTGGAGCTCTCTACCAAAGCTCCAAGGGCCCAGCCCGTGAGCGCCCGAACCATAGCTCCAGGGGCCTAACCCCTGGGGGCCCCAATACCAGCTCCAGGGGCCCAACCCCTGAGCGCCCGAACCATAGCTCCAGGGGCCTAACCCCTGGGTGCCCCAACACCAGCTCCAGGAACTCAACCCCTGAGCGCCCGAACCATAGATCCAGGGGTCTAACCCCTGTGGGCCCCAACCCCAGCTCCAGGAGCCCAACCCCTGAGCGCTCGAACCATAGCTCCAGGGGCCTAACCCCTGCGGGCCCCAACACCAGCTCGAGGAGACCAACCCCTGAGCGCCCGAACCATAGCTCAAGGGGCCTAACCACTGGAGGCCCCAACCCCAGCTCCAAGGACCCAACCCCTGAGCGCCCTTGTCATAGCTCCAAGGGCCTATCCCCCGGGGGCCCCAACCCCAGCACCAGGGGCCCAACCCCTGTGGGCACCACCACCAGGTCCAGTGGCCCAACCCCTGAGCGCCCGAATCATAGCTCCAGGGGCCTAACCCCCGGAGACCCAACCCCTGCTCCAGGGGCCCAACCGCTGGGGCCCTAGACCCCAGCTCCATGGGCCCAACCCGTGAGTGCTCAAACCACAGCTCCAGGGGCTTAACCCCCGGGGACCACAACACCAGCTCCAGGGGCCAAACCCTGAGTGCCCGAACCTTAGGTCCAGGGGCCTAACCCCCAGGGGCCCCAACCCCAGCTCCAGGGGCCCTTCCCCTGGGGGCCTCAACTCAAGCCACAGGGGCCGAACCGCTGAGCGCCCGAACCATAGTTCCATAGGCCAAACCCTCTGCGGCCCAAACCCCACCTGCAGGGGCCCAACCCCTGGAGGCCCGAACACCAGCTCCAGAGGCCCAACTCCTAAGTGCCCGAACCATAGCTACAGATGTCTAACCCCCGGGGGCCCCATCCCCAGCTGCAGAGGCCCAACTCCTGGGGGCCCCAACTCCAGCTCCAGGGGCCCAACCCCTTGGGGCCCAAACACCAGCTCCAGGGGCCCAACTCCTGAGCGCCCGAACCATAGCTCCAGGGGCCTAACCCCCGGGGGCCCCAACCCCAGCTCCAGGGGCTCAACCCCTGGGGGCCCCAACACTAGCTTCAGGGGCCCATCCCCTTGGGGCCCCAACACCAGCTCCAAGGGCCCAACCCCTGAGCGCCCGAACCATAGCACCAGGGTCCTAACCACCGGGGGCCGCAACCCCAGCTCCAGGTGCCCAGCCCTGGGGGCCCCAACACTAGCTCCAGGTGGCTATCCCCCGGGGGCCCCAACCCCAGCTACAGGAGCCTAAACCCTGGGGGTCCCAACACTAGCTCCGGGCGCCCAACCCCTGGTGGCCAAAACACCAGCTCCAGGGGCCCAACCGCTGAGTGCCCGATCCATAGCTCCAGGGGCCTAAGCCCCGGGGGCCCCAACCCGAGCTGCAGGGGCCTAAACCCTGGGGGCCCCAACATTTGCTCCAGGGGCCCAACCCCTGGTTGTCCCAACCCGAGCTCCAGGGGCCCAACCCTGGGGCCTAACCCCTGGGGTTGGGCCCCTGGAGCTGGTGTTGGCGCCCCCAGGGGTTGGGCCCCTGGAGCTGTGGTTCGGGCCCACAGGGGTTGGGCCCCTGGAGCTGTGGTTCGGGCCCCCAGGGGTTGGGCCCGTGGAGGTGGTGTTGGGGCCCCCAGGGGTTGGGCCCCTGGAGCTGGTGTTGGGGCCCCTAGGGGTTGGGCCCCTGGAGCTGTGGTTCGGGCCCCCAGGGGTTGGACCCCTGGAGCTGGTGTTGGGGCCCCCAGGGTTTGGGCCCCTGGAACTGGTGTTTGGGCCCCCAGGGGTTGAGCCCCTGGAGATGGTGTTCGGGCCCCCAGGGGTTGGGCCTCTGGAGCTGGTGTTGGGGCCCCCAGGGGTTGGGCCCCTGGAGCTGGTGTTGGGGCCCCCAGGGGTTGGGCCCCTGGAGCAATCTTTCGGGCCCCCAGGGGTTGGGCCCCTGGAGCTATCGTTCGGGCCCCCAGAGGTTGGGCCCCTGGAGATGGTGTTAGGGCCCCTAGAGGTTGGGCCTCTGGAGCTGGTGTTGGGGCCCCCAGGGGTTGGGCCCCTGGAGCTATCGTTCGGGCCCCCAGGGGTTGGGCCCCTGAAGCTATAGTTCGGGCCCCCAGGGGTTGGGCCCCTGGAGCTGGTGTTGGGGCCCCCAGGGGTTGGGCCCCTGGAGCTGTTGTTCGGGCCCCCAGGGGTTGGGCCCCTGGAGCTGGTGTTGGGGCCCCCAGGGGTTGGGCCCCTGGAGCTGTGGTTCGGGCCCCCAGGGGTTGGGCCCCTGGAGCTGGTGTTGGGGCCCCCAGGGGTTGGGCCCCCGGAGCTAGTGTTGGTGCCCCCAGGGGTTGGGCCCTGGAGCTGGTGTTGGGGCCCCCAGGGGTTGGGCCCCTGTAGCTGTGGTTCGGGCCCCCAGGGGTTGGGCCCCTGGAGCTGGTGTTGGGGCCCCCAGGGGTTGGGCCCCTGGAGCTGGTGTTGGGGCCCCCAGGGGTTGGGCCCCTGGAGCTGTGGTTCGGGCCCCCAGGGGTTGGGCCCCTGGAGCTGGTGTTGGTGCCCCCAGGGTTTGGGCCCCTGGAGCTGGTGTTTGAGCCCCCAGGGGTTGGGCCCCTGGAGCTGTGGTTCGGGCCCCCAGGGGTTGGGCCCCTGGAGCTGGTGTTGGGGCCCCCAGGGGTTGGGCCCCTGGAGCTATCGTTCGGGCCCCCAGCGGTTGGGCCCCTGGCGCTATCGTTCGGGCCCCCAGGGGTTGGGCACCTGGAGATGGTGTTGGGGCCCCTAGGGGTAGGGCCCCTGGAGTTGGTGTTGGGGCCGCCAGGGGTTGGGCCCCTGGAGCTATCGTTCGGGCCCCCAGGGGTTGGACCCCTGGAGCTGGTGTTGGGGCCCCCAGGGGTTGGGCCCCTGGAGCTGTGGTTCGGGCCCCCAGGGGTTGGGCCCCTGGAGATGGTGTTGGGGCCCCCAGGGGTTGGGCCCCTGGAGCTGGTGTTGAGGCAGCCAGGCGTTGGGCCCCTGGAGCTGTGGTTCGGGCCCCCAGGGGTTGGGAACCTGGAGCTGGTGTTGGGGCCCCCAGGGGTTGGGCCCCTGGAGCTGTGGTTCGGACTCCCAGGGGTTGGGCCCCTGGAGCTATGGTTCGGGCCCCTAGGGGTTGGGCCCCTGGAGCTGGTGTTGGGGCCCCCAGGGGTTGGGCCCCTGGAGCTGTGTTTCGGCCCCCAGGGGTTGGGCCCCTGGAGCTGGTGTTGGGGAGCCCAGGGGTTGGGCCCCCGGAGCTAGTGTTGGGGCCCCCAGGGGTTGGGCCCCTGGAGCTGGTGTTGGGGCCCCCAGGGGTTGGGCCCCTGGAGCTGTGGTTCGGGCCCCCAGGGGTTGGGACCCTGGAGCTGGTGTTGGGGCCCCCAGGGGTTGGGCCCGTGGAGCTGTGGTTCGGGCCCCCAGGGGTTGGGCTCCTGGAGCTGGTGTTCGGGCCCCTTGGGGTTTGGCCCCTGGAGCTATCGTTCGGGCCCCCAGGGGTTGGGCAGCTGGAACTATCGTTCGGTCCCCCAAGGGTTGGGCCCCTGGAGCTGGTGTTGGGGCCCCCAGGTGTTGGGCCCCTGGAGCTGTGGTTCGGGCCCCCAGGGGTTGGGCCCCTGGAGCTATGGTTCGGGCCCCCAGGGGTTGAGCCCCTGGACCTGGTGTTGGGGCCCCCAGGGGTTGGGACACTGGAGCTGTGGTTCGGGCCCCCAGGGGTTGGGCCCCTGGAGCTGGTGTTGGGGCCCCCAGGGGTTGGGCCCCCGGAGCTAGTGTTGGTGCCCCCAGGGGTTGGGCCCTGGAGCTGGTTTTGGGGCCCCCAGGGGTTGGGCCCCTGTAGCTGTGGTTCGGGCCCCCAGGGGTTGGGCCCCTGGAGCTGGTGTTGGGGCCCCCAGGGGTTGGGCCCCTGGAGCTGGTGTTGGGGCCCCCAGGGGTTGGGCCCCTGGAGCTGTGGTTCGGGCCCCCAGGGGTTGGGCCCCTGGAGCTGGTGTTGGTGCCCCCAGGGTTTGGGCCCCTGGAGCTGGTGTTGGGGCCCCCAGGGGTTGGGCCCCTGGAGCTCTGGTTCGGGCCCCCAGGGGTTGGGCCCCTGGAGCTGGTGTTGGGGCCCCCATGGGTTGGGCCCCTGGAGCTATCGTTCGGGCCCCCAGGGGTTGGGCCCCTGGCGCTATCGTTCAGGCCCCCAGGGGTTGGGCACCTGGAGATGGTGTTGGGGCGCCTAGGGGTAGGGCCCCTGGAGTTGGTGTTGGGGCCGCCAGGGGTTGGGCCCCTGGAGCTATCGTTCGGGCCCCCAGGGGTTGGACCCCTGGAGCTGGTGTTGGGGCCCCCAGGGGTTGGGCCCCTGGAGCTGTGGTTCGGGCCCCCAGGGGTTGGGCCCCTGGAGATGGTGTTGGGGCCCCCAGGGGTTGGGCCCCTGGAGCTGGTGTTGAGGCAGCCAGGCGTTGGGCCCCTGGAGCTGTGGTTCGGGCCCCCAGGGGTTGGGCCCCTGGAGCTGGTGTTGGGGCCCCCAGGGGTTGGGCCCCTGGAGCTGTGGTTCGGGCCCCCAGGGGTTGGGCCCCTGGAGCTGGTGTTGGGGCCCCCAGGCGTTGGGCCCCTGGAGCTGTGGTTCGGGCCCCCAGGGGTTGGGCCCCTGGAGCTGGTGTTGGGACCCCCCGGGGTTGGGCCCCTGGAGCTGTGGTTCGGGCCCCCAGGGGTTGGGCCCCTGGAGCTATCGTTCGGGCCCCCAGGGGTTGGGCCCCTGGAGCTGGTGTTGGGGCCCCCAGGGGTTGGGCCCCTGGAGCTGTGTTTCGGGCCCCCAGGGGTTGGGCCCCTGGAGCTGGTGTTGGGGCCCCCAGGGGTTGGGCCCCCGGAGCTAGTGTTGGGGCCCCCAGGGGTTGGGCCCCTGGAGCTGGTGTTGGGGCCCCCAGGGGTTGGGCCCCCGGAGCTAGTGTTGGGGCCCCCAGGGGTTGGGCCCCTGGAGCTGGTGTTGGGGCCCCCAGGGGTTGGGACCCTGGAGCTGGTGTTGGGGCCCCCAGGGGTTGGGCCCCCGGAGCTAGTGTTGGGGCCCCCAGGGGTTGGGCCCCTGGAGCTGGTGTTGGGGCCCCCAGGGGTTGGGCCCCCGGAGCTAGTGTTGGGGCCCCCAGGGGTTGGGCCCCTGGAGCTGGTGTTGGGGCCCCCAGGTGTTGGGGCCCTGGAGCTGGTGTTGGGGCCCCCAGGGGTTGGGCCCCTGGAGCTGTGGTTCGGGCCCCCAGGGGTTGGGCCCCTGGAGCTGGTGTTGGGGCCCCCAGGGGTTGGGCCCCTGGAGCTGTGGTTCGGACTCCCAGGGGTTGGGCCCCTGGAGCTATGGTTCGGGCCCCTAGGGGTTGGGCCCCTGGAGCTGGTGTTGGGGCCCCCAGGGGTTGGGCCCCTGGAGCTGTGGTTCGGGCCCCCAGGGGTTGGGCCCCTGGAGCTGGTGTTGGGGAGCCCAGGGGTTGGATCCCTGGTGCTTGTGTTGGGGCCCCCAGGGGTTGGGCCCCTGGAGCTGGTGTTGGGGCCCCCAGGGGTTGGGCCCCTGGAGCTGTGGTTCGGGCCCCCAGGGGTTGGGACCCTGGAGCTGGTGTTGGGGCCCCCAGGGGTTGGGCCCGTGGAGATGTGGTTCGGGCCCCCAGGGGTTGGGCCCCTGGAGCTATGGTTCGGGCCCCCAGGGGTTGGGCCCCTGGAGCTATGGTTCGGGCCCCCAGGGGTTGGGCCCCTGGAGCTGTGGTTCGGGCCCCCAGGTTTTGGGCTCCTGGAGCTGGTGTTCGGGCCCCTTGGGGTTTGGCCCCTGGAGCTATCGTTCGGGCCCCCAGGGGTTGGGCAGCTGGAACTATCGTTCGGTCCCCCAAGGGTTGGGCCCCTGGAGCTGGTGTTGGGGCCCCCAGGGGTTGGGCCCCTGGAGCTGTGGTTCGGGCCCCCAGGGGTTGGGCCCCTGGAGCTGTGGTTCGGGCCCCCAAGGGTTGGGCCCCTGGAGCTGCTGTTGGGGCCCCCAGGGGTTGGGCCCCTGGAGCTGTGGTTCGGGCCCCCAGGCGTTGGGCCCCTGGAGCTGGTGTTGGGGCAACCAGGGGTTGGGCCCCTGGAGCTGTGGTTCGGGCCCCCAGGGTTTGGGCCCCTGGAGCTGGTGTTGGGGCCCCCAGGGGTTGGGCCCCTGGAGCTGTGGTTCAGGCCCCCATGGGTTGGGCCCCTGGAGCTATGGTTCGGGCCCCCAGGGGTTGGGCCCCTGGAGCTGGTGTTGGGGCCCCCTGGGGTTGGGCCCCTGGAGCTGGTGTTGGGGCCCCCAGGGGTTGGGCCCCTGGAGCTGTGGTTCGGGCCCCCAGGGGTTGAGCCCCTGGAGCTGTGGTTCGGGCCCCCAGGGGTTGGGCCCCTGGAACTATCGTTCGGGCCCCCAGGGGTTGGGCCCCTGGAGCTGGTGTTGGGGCCCCCGGGGTTGGGCCCCTGGAGCTGTGGTTCGGGCCCCCAGGGGTTGGGACCCTGGAGCTGGTGTTGGGGCCCCCAGGGGTTGGGCCCGTGGAGATGTGGTTCGGGCCCCCAGGGGTTGGGCCCCTGGAGCTATGGTTCGGGCCCCCAGGGGTTGGGCCCCTGGAGCTGTGGTTCGGGCCCCCAGGTTTTGGGCTCCTGGAGCTGGTGTTCGGGCCCCTTGGGGTTTGGCCCCTGGAGCTATCGTTCGGGCCCCCAGGGGTTGGGCAGCTGGAACTATCGTTCGGTCCCCCAAGGGTTGGGCCCCTGGAGCTGGTGTTGGGGCCCCCAGGGGTTGGGCCCCTGGAGCTGTGGTTCGGGCCCCCAGGGGTTGGGCCCCTGGAGCTGTGGTTCGGGCCCCCAAGGGTTGGGCCCCTGGAGCTGCTGTTGGGGCCCCCAGGGGTTGGGCCCCTGGAGCTGTGGTTCGGGCCCCCAGGCGTTGGGCCCCTGGAGCTGGTGTTGGGGCAACCAGGGGTTGGGCCCCTGGAGCTGTGGTTCGGGCCCCCAGGGTTTGGGCCCCTGGAGCTGGTGTTGGGGCCCCCAGGGGTTGGGCCCCTGGAGCTGTGGTTCAGGCCCCCATGGGTTGGGCCCCTGGAGCTATGGTTCGGGCCCCCAGGGGTTGGGCCCCTGGAGCTGGTGTTGGGGCCCCCTGGGGTTGGGCTTCTGGAGCTGGTGTTGGGGCCCCCAGGGGTTGGGCCCCTGGAGCTGTGGTTCGGGCCCCCAGGGGTTGAGCCCCTGGAGCTGTGGTTCGGGCCCCCAGGGGTTGGGCCCCTGGAACTATCGTTCGGGCCCCCAGGGGTTGGGCCCCTGGAGCTGGTGTTGGGGCCCCCGGGGTTGGGCCCCTGGAGCTGTGGTTCGGGCCCCCAGGGGTTGGGCCCCTGGAGCTATGGTTCGGGCCCCCAGGGGTTGGGCCCCTGGAGCTGGTGTTGGGGCCCCCAGGCGTTGGGCCACTGGAACTGTGGTTCGGGCCCCCAGGGGTTGGGCCCAGGGAGCTGGTGTTGGGGCCCCCAGAGGTTGGGCCCCTGGAGCTGGTGTTGGGGCCCCCAGGGGTTGGGCCCCTGAAGCTGTGGTTCGGGCCCCCAGGGGTTGGGCCCCTGGAGCTATCGTTCGGGCCCCCAGGGGTTGGGCCCCTGGAGCTGGTGTTGGGGCCCCCAAGGGATGGGCCCCTGGAGCTGTGTTTCGGGCCCCCAGATGTTGGGCCCAGGGAGCTGGTGTTGGGGCCCCCAGGGGTTGGGCCCCTGGAGCTGTGGTTCGGGCCCCCAGGGGTTGGGCCCCTGGAGCTCTCGTTCGGGCCCCCAGGGGTTGGGCCCCTGGAGCTGGTGTTGGTTCCCCCAGGGGTTGGGCCCCTGGAGCTGTGGTTCGGGCCCTCAGGGGTTGGGCCCAGGGAGCTGGTGTTGGGGCCCCCAGGGGTTGGGCCCCTGGAGCTGTGGTTCGGGCCCCCAGGGGTTGGGCCCCTGGAGCTATGGTTCGGGCCCCCAGGGCTTGGGCCCCTGGAGCTGGTGTTGGGGCCCCCAGGGGTTGGGCCCCTGGAGCTGTGGTTCGCGCCCCCAGGGGTTGGGCCCCTGGAGCTATCGTTCGGGCCCCCAGGGGTTGGGCCCCTGGAGCTATCGTTCGGGCCCCCAGGGGTTGGGCCCCTGGAGCTATGGTTCTGGCCCCCAGGGGTTGGGCCCCTGGAGCTGGTGTTGTGGCCCCCAGGGGTTGGGCCCCTGGAGCTGTGGTTCGGGCCCCCAGGGGTTGGGCCTCTGGAGCTATGGTTCGGGCCCTCAGGGGTTGGGCCCCTGGAGCTGGTGTTGGGGCCCCCAGGGGTTCGGCCCCTGGAGCTGTGGTTCGGGCCCCCAGGGGTTAGGCTCCTGGAGCTGGTGTTGGGGCCCCCAGGGGTTGGGCCCCTGGAGCTGGTGTTGGGGCCCCCAGGGGTTGGGCCCCTGGAGCTATGGTTCGGGCCCCCAGGGGTTGGGCCCCTGGAGCTATCGTTCGGGCCCCCAGGGGTTGGGCCCCTGGAGCTATCGTTCGGGCCCCCAGGGGTTGGGCCCCTGGAGCTGGTGTTGGGGCCCACAGGGGTTGGGCCCCTGGAGCTGTGGTTCGGGCCCCCAGGGGTTTCGCCCCTGGAGCTATGGTTCGGGCCCCCAGGGGTTGGGCCCCTGGAGCTGGTGTTGGGGCCCCCAAGGGATGGGCCCCTGGAGCTGTGTTTCGGGCCCCCAGATGTTGGGCCCAGGGAGCTGGTGTTGGGGCCCCCAGGGGTTGGGCCCCTGGAGCTGTGGTTCGGGCCCCCAGGGGTTGGGCCCCTGGAGCTCTCGTTCGGGCCCCCAGGGGTTGGGCCCCTGGAGCTGGTGTTGGTTCCCCCAGGGGTTGGGCCCCTGGAGCTGTGGTTCGGGCCCTCAGGGGTTGGGCCCAGGGAGCTGGTCTTGGGGCCCCCAGGGGTTGGGCCCCTGGAGCTGTGGTTCGGGCCCCCAGGGGTTGGGCCCCTGGAGCTATGGTTCGGGCCCCCAGGGCTTGGGCCCCTGGAGCTGGTGTTGGGGCCCCCAGGGGTTGGGCCCCTGGAGCTGTGGTTCGCGCCCCCAGGGGTTGGGCCCCTGGAGCTATCGTTCGGGCCCCCAGGGGTTGGGCCCCTGGAGCTATCGTTCGGGCCCCCAGGGGTTGGGCCCCTGGAGCTATCGTTCGGGCCCCCAGGGGTTGGGCCCCTGGAGCTGGTGTTGTGGCCCCCAGGGGTTGGGCCCCTGGAGCTGTGGTTCGGGCCCCCAGGGGTTGGGCCTCTGGAGCTATGGTTCGGGCCCTCAGGGGTTGGGCCCCTGGAGCTGGTGTTGGGGCCCCCAGGGGTTCGGCCCCTGGAGCTGTGGTTCGGGCCCCCAGGGGTTGGGCTCCTGGAGCTGGTGTTGGGGCCCCCAGGGGTTGGGCCCCTGGAGCTGGTGTTGGGGCCCCCAGGGGTTGGGCCCCTGGAGCTATGGTTCGGGCCCCCAGGGGTTGGGCCCCTGGAGCTATCGTTCGGGCCCCCAGGGGTTGGGCCCCTGGAGCTATCGTTCGGGCCCCCAGGGGTTGGGCCCCTGGAGCTGGTGTTGGGGCCCACAGGGGTTGGGCCCCTGGAGCTGTGGTTCGGGCCCCCAGGGGTTTCGCCCCTGGAGCTATGGTTCGGGCCCCCAGGGGTTGGGCCCCTGGAGCTGGTGTTGGAGCCCCCAGGGGTTGAGCCCCTGGAGCTGTGGTTTGGGCCCGCAGGGGTTGGGCCCCTGGAGCTGGTGTTGGGGCCCCCTGGGTTTGGGCCCCTGGAGCTGGTGTTGTGGCCCTCAGGGGTTGGGCCCCTGGAGCTCTGGTTCGGGCCCCCAGGGGTTGGGCCCCTGGAGCTGGTGTTGGGGCCCCCAGGGGTTGGGCCCCTGGAGCTGTGGTTCGGACCCCCAGGGGTTGGGCCCCTGGAGCTATCGTTCGGGCCCCCAGGGGTTGGGCCCCTGGAGCTGGTGTTGGGGCCCCCAGTGGTTGGGCCCCTGGAGCTGTGGTTCGGGCTCCCAGGGGTTGGGCCCCTGGAGCTGGTGTTGGGGCCCCCAGGGGTTGGGCCCCTGGAGCTGTGGTTCGGGCCCCCAGGGGTTGGGCCCCTGGAGCTATGGTTCGGCCCCCCAGGGGTTGGGCCCCTGGAGCTGGTGTTGGCGCCCCCAGGGGTTGGGCCCCTGGAGCTGTGGTTCGGGCCCCCAGGGGTTGGGCCCCTGGAGCTGTGGTTCGGGCCCCCAGGGGTTGGGCCCGTGGAGGTGGTGTTGGGGCCCCCAGGGGTTGGGCCCCTGGAGCTGGTGTTGGGGCCCCTAGGGGTTGGGCCCCTGGAGCTGTGGTTCGGGCCCCCAGGGGTTGGACCCCTGGAGCTGGTCTTGGGGCCCCCAGGGTTTGGGCCCCTGGAGCTGGTGTTTGGGCCCCCAGGGGTTGAGCCCCTGGAGCTGCGGTTCGGGCCCCCAGGGGTTGGGCCTCTGGAGCTGGTGTTGGGGCCCCCAGGGGTTGGGCCCCTGGAGCTGGTGTTGGGGCCCCCAGGGGTTGGGCCCCTGGAGCAATCGTTCGGGCCCCCGGGGTTGGGCCCCTGGAGCTATCGTTCGTGCCCCCAGAGGTTGGGCCCCTGGAGATGGTGTTAGGGCCCCTAGGGGTTGGGCCCCTGGAGCTGGTGTTGGGGCCCCCAGGGGTTGGGCCCCTGGAGCTATCGTTCGGGCCCCCAGGGGTTGGGCCCCTGAAGCTATCGTTCGGGCCCCCAGGGGTTGGGCCCCTGGAGCTGGTGTTGGGGCCCCCAGGGGTTTGGCCCCTGGAGCTGTGGTTCGGGCCCCCAGGGGTTGGGCCCCTGGAGCTAGTGTTGGGGCCCCCAGGGGTTGGGCCCCTGGAGCTGTGGTTCGGGCCCCCAGGGGTTGGGCCCCTGGAGCTATGGTTCGGGCCCCCAGGGGTTGGGCCCCTGGAGCTGGTGTTGGGGCCCCCAGGGGTTGGGCCCCTGGAGCTGTGGTTCGGGCCCCCAGGGGTTGGGCCCCTGGAGCTGGTGTTGGGGCCCCCATGGGTTGGGCCCCTGGAGCTGTGGTTCGGGCCCCCAGGGGTTGGGCCCCTGGAGCTGGTGTTGGGGCCCCTAGGGGTTGGGCCCCTGGAGCTGTGGTTCGGGCCCCCAGGGTTTGGGCCCCTGGAGCTGGTGTTGGGGCCCCCAGGGGTTGGGCCCCTGGAGCTGTGGTTCGGGCCCCCAGGGGTTGGGACCCTGGAGCTCTCGTTCGGGCCCCCAGGGGTTGGGCCACTGGAGCTGGTGTTGGGGCCCCCAGGGGTTGGGCCCCTGGAGCTGTGGTTCGGGCCCCCAGGGGTTGGGCCCCTGGAGCTATGGTTCGGGCCCCCAGGGGTTGAGCCCCTGGACCTGGTGTTGGGGCCCCCAGGGGTTGGGACACTGGAGCTGTGGTTCGGGCCCCCAGGGGTTGGGCCCCTGGAGCTGGTGTTGGGACCCCCAGGGGTTGGGCCCCCGGAGCTAGTGTTGGTGCCCCCAGGGGTTGGGCCCTGGAGCTGGTGTTGGGGCCCCCAGGGGTTGGGCCCCGGTAGCTGTGGTTCGGGCCCCCAGGGGTTGGGCCCCTGGAGCTGGTGTTGGGGCCCCCAGGGGTTGGGCCCCTGGAGCTGGTGTTGGGGCCCCCAGGGGTTGGGCCCCTGGAGCTGTGGTTCGGGCCCCCAGGGGTTGGGCCCCTGGAGCTGGTGATGGTGCCCCCAGGGTTTGGGCCCCTGGAGCTGGTGTTTGAGCCTCCAGGGGTTGGGCCCCTGGAGCTGTTGTTTCGGGCCCCCAGGGGTTGGGCCCCTGGAGCTGGTGTTGGGGCCCCCAGGGGTTGGGCCCCTGGAGCTATCGTTCGGGCCCCCAGGGGTTGGGCCCCTGGCGCTATCGTTCGGGCCCCCAGGGGTTGGGCACCTGGAGATGGTGTTGGGGCCCCTAGGGGTAGGGCCCCTGGAGTTGGTGTTGGGGCCGCCAGGGGTTGGGCCCCTGGAGCTATCGTTCGGGCCCCCAGGGGTTGGACCCCTGGAGCTGGTGTTGGGGCCCCCAGGGGTTGGGCCCCTGGAGCTGTGGTTCGGTCCCCCAGGGGTTGGGCCCCTGGAGATGGTGTTGGGGCCCCCAGGGGTTGGGCCCCTGGAGCTGGTGTTGAGGCAGCCAGGCGTTGGGCCCCTGGAGCTGTGGTTCGGGCCCCCAGGGGTTGGGCCCCTGGAGCTGGTGTTGGGGCCCCCAGGGGTTGGGCCCCTGGAGCTGTGGTTCGGGCCCCCAGTGGTTGGGCCCCTGGAGCTGGTGTTGGGGCCCCCAGGGGTTGGGCCCCTGGAGCTGTGGTTCGGGCCCCCAGGGGTTGGGCCCCTGGAGCTGGTGTTGGGACCCCCAGGGGTTGGGCCCCTGGAGCTGTGGTTCGGGCCCCCAGGGGTTGGGCCCCTGGAGCTATCGTTCGGGCCCCCAGGGGTTGGGCCCCTGGAGCTGGTGTTGGGGCCCCCAGGGGTTGGGCCCCTGGAGCTGTGGTTCGGGCCCCCAGGGGTTGTTCCCCTGGAGCTATGGTTCGGGCCCCTAGGGGTTGGGCCCCTGGAGCTGGTGTTGGGGCCCCCAGGGGTTGGGCCCCTGGAGCTATGGTTCGGGCCCCCAGGGGTTGGGCCCCTGGAGCTGGTGTTGGGGCCCCCAGGGGTTGGGCCCCCGGAGCTAGTGTTGGGGCCCCCAGGGGTTGGGCCCCTGGAGCTGGTGTTGGGGCCCCCAGGGGTTGGGCCCCTGGAGCTGTGGTTCGGGCCCCCAGGGGTTGGGACCCTGGAGCTGGTGTTGGGGCCCCCAGGGGTTGGGCCCGTGGAGCTGTGGTTCGGGCCCCCAGGGGTTGGGCCCCTGGAGCTATGGTTCGGGCCCCCAGGGGTTGGGCCCCTGGAACTGGTGTTGGGGCCCCCAGGGGTTGGGAACCTGGAGCTGTGGTTCGGGCCCCCAGGGGTTGGGCCCCTGGAGCTGATGTTGGGGTCCCCAGGGGTTGGGCCCCTGGAGCTGTGGTTCGCACCCCCAGGGGTTGGGCCCCTGGAGCTGGTGTTGGGGCCCCCAGGGGTTGTGCCCCTGGAGCTGTGGTTCGGGCCCCTAGGGGTTGGACCCCTGGAGCTGGTGTTGGGGCCCCCAGGGGTTGGGCCCCTGGAGCTGGTGTTCGGGCCCCCAGGGGTTGGGCCCCTGGAGCTGTGGTTCGGGCCCCCAGGGGTTGGGCCCCTGGAGCTGGTGTTGGGGCCCCCAGGGGTTGGGCCCCTGGTGCTGTGGTTCGGGCCCCCAGGGGTTGGGCCCGAGGAGCTGTTGTTGGGGCCCCCAGGGGTTTGGCCCCTGGAGCTGTGGTTCGGGCCCCCAGGGGTTGGGCCCCTGGAGCTGGTGTTCGGGCCCCCAGGATTTGGGCCCCTGGAGCTGTGGTTCGGGCCCCCAGGGGTTGGGCCCCTGGAGCTATAGTTCGGGCCCCAAGGGGTTGGGCCCCTGAAGCTATCGTTCGGGCCCCCAGGGGTTGGGCCCCTGGAGCTGGTGTTGGGGCCCCCAGGGGTTGGGCCCCTGGAGGTGTGGTTCGGGCCCCCAGGGGTTGGGCCCCTGGAGATGGTGTTGGGGCCCCCAGGGGTTGGGCCCCTGGAGCTGTGGTTCGGGCTCCCAGGGTTTAGGCCCCTGGAGCTGGTGTTGGGGCCCCCAGGGGTTGGGCCCCTGGAGCTGTGGTTCAGGCCCCCAGGGGTTGAGCCCCTGGAGCTGGTGTTGGGGCCCCCAGGGGTTGGGACCCTGGAGCTGGTGTTGGGGCCCCCAGGGGTTGGACCCCTGGAGCTGTGGTTCGGGCCCCCAGGGGTTGGGCCCCTGGAGCTGGTGTTGGGGCCCCCAGGGGTTGGGCCCCTGGAGCTGGTGTTGGGGCCCCCAGGGGTTGGGCGACTGGACCTATCGTTCGGGCCCCCAGGGGTTGGGCCCCTGGAGCTATCGTTCGGGCCCCCTGGGGTTGGGCCCCTGGAGCTGGTGTTGGGGCCCGCAGTTGTTGGGCCCCTGGAGCTGTGGTTCTGGCCCCCAGGGGTTGGGCCCCTGGAGCTATCGTTCGGGCCCCTAGGGGTTGGGCCCCTGGAGCTGGTGTTGGGGCCCCCAGGGGTTGGGCCCCTGGAGCTGTGGTTCGGGCCCCCAGGGGTTGGGCCCCTGGAGCTATGGTTCGGGCCCCTAGGGGTTGGGCCCCTGGAGCTGGTGTTGGGGCCCCCAGGGGTTGGGCCCCTGGAGCTGTGATTCGGGCCCCAAGGGGTTTGGCCTCTGGACCTGGTGTTGAGGCCCCCAGGGGTTGGGCCCCTGGAGCTGGTGTTGAGGCAGCCAGGCGTTGGGCCCCTGGAGCTGTGGTTCGGGCCCCCAGGGGTTGGGCCCCTGGAGCTGGTGTTGGGGCCCCCAGGGGTTGGGCCCCTGGAACTGTGGTTCGGGCCCCCAGGGGTTGGGCCCCTGGAGCTGGTGTTGGGGCCCCCAGGGGTTGGGCCCCTGGAGCTGTGGTTCGGGCCCCCAGGGGTTGGGCCCCTGGAGCTGGTGTTGGGGCCCCCAGGGGTTGGGCACCTGGAGCTGTGGTTCGGGCCCCCAGGGGTTGGGCCCCTGGAGCTATCGTTCGGGCCCCCAGGGGTTGGGCCCCTGGAGCTGGTTTGGGGCCCCCAGGGGTTGGGCCCCTGGAGCTGTGGTTCGGACTCCCAGGGGTTGGGCCCCTGGAGCTATGGTTCGGGCCCCTAGGGGTTGGGCCCCTGGAGCTGGTGTTGGGGCCCCCAGGGGTTGGGCCCCTGGAGCTGTGTTTCGGGCCCCCAGGGGTTGGGCCCCTGGAGCTGGTGTTGGGGAGCCCAGGGGTTGGGCCCCCGGAGCTAGTGTTGGGGCCCCCAGGGGTTGGGCCCCTGGAGCTGGTGTTGGGGCCCCCAGGGGTTGGGCCCCTGGAGCTGTGGTTCGGGCCCCCAGGGGTTGGGACCCTGGAGCTGGTGTTGGGGCCCCCAGGGGTTGGTCCCGTGGAGCTGTGGTTCGGGCCCCCAGGGGTTGGGCCCCTGGAGCTATGGTTCGGGCCCCCAGGGGTTGGGCCCCTGGAGCTGGTGTTGGGGCCCCCAGGGGTTGGGCCCCTGGAGCTGTGGTTCGGGCCCCCAGGGGTTGGGCCCCTGGAGCTGATTTTGGGGCCCCCAGGGGTTGGGCCCCTGGAGCTGTGGTTCGGGCCCCCAGGGGTTGGACCCCTGGAGCTGGTGTTGGGGCCCCCAGGGGTTGGGCCCCTGGAGCTGTGGTTCGGGCCCCCAGGAATTGGGCCCCTGGAGCTGGTGTAGGGGCCCCCAGGGTTTGGGCCCCTGGAGCTGGTGTTGGGGACCCCAGGGGTTGTGCCCCTGGAGCTGTGGTTCGGGCCCCCAGGGGTTGGACCCCTGGAGCTGGTGTTGGGGTCCCCAGGGGTTGGGCCCCTGGAGCTGGTGTTGGGGCCCCCAGGGGTTGGGCCGCTGGAGCTGTGGTTCGGGCCCCCAGGGGTTGGGCCCCTGGTGCTGGTGTTGGGGCCCCCAGGGGTTGGGCCCCTGGTGCTGTGGTTCAGGCCCCCAGGGGTTGGGCCCCTGGAGCTATAGTTCGGGCCCCAATAGGTTGGGCCCCTGAAGCTATCATTCGGGCCCCCAGGGGTTGGGCCCCTGGAGCTGGTGTTGGGGCCCCCAGGGGTTGGGCCCCTGGAGCTGTGGTTCAGGCCCCCAGGGGTTGGGCCCCTGGAGCTGGTGTTGGGGCCCCCAGGGGTTGGGACCCTGGAACTGGTGTTGGGGCCCCCAGGGGTTGGACCCCTGGAGCTGTGGTTCGGGCCCCCAGGGGTTGGGCCCCTGGAGCTGGTGTTGGGGCCCCCAGGGGTTGGGCCCCTGGAGCTGGTGTTGGGGCCCCCAGGGGTTGGGCGACTGGACCTATCGTTCGGGCCCCCAGGGGTTGGGCCCCTGGAGCTATCGTTCGGGCCCCCAGGGGTTGGGCCCCTGGAGCTGGTGTTGGGGTTCGCAGTTGTTGGGCCCCTGGAGCTGTGGTTCTGGCCCCAGGGGTTGGGCCCCTGGAGCTATCGTTCGGGCCCCCAGGGGTTGGGCCCCTGGAGCTGGTGTTGGAGCCCCCAGGGGTTGGGCCCCTGGAGCTGTGGTTCGGGCCCCCAGGGGTTGGGCCCCTGGAGCTATGGTTCGGGCCCCTAGGGGTTGGGCCCCTGGAGCTGGTGTTGGGGCCCCCAGGGGTTGGGCCCCTGGAGCTGTGATTCGGGCCCCCAGGGGTTGGGCCTCTGGAGCTGGTGTTGGGTCCCCCAGGGGTTGGGCCCCCGGAGCTAGTGTTGGGGCCCCCAGGGGTTGGGCCCCTGGAGCTGGTGTTGGGGCCCCCAGGGGTTGGGCCCCTGGAGCTGTGGTACGGGCCCCCAGGGGTTGGGCCCCTGGAGCTGGTGTTGGGGCCCCCAGGGGTTGGGCCCCTGGAGCTGTGGTTCGGGCCCCCAGGGTTTGGGCCCCTGGAGCTATGGTTCGGGCCCCCAGGGGTTGGGCCATTGGAGCTGGTGTTGGGGCCCCCAGGGGTTGGGCCCCTGGAGCTGTGGTTCGGGCCCCCAGGGGTTGGGCCCCTGGAGCTGATGTTGGGGCCACGAGGGGTTGGGCCCCTGGAGCTGTGGTTCGGGCCCCCAGGGGTTGGGCCCCTGGAGCTAGTGTTGGGGCCCCCAGGGGTTGGGCCCCTGGAGCTGTGTTTCGGGCCCCCAGGGATTGGGCCCCTGGAGCTGGTGTTGGGGCACCCAGGGGTTGGGCCCCTGGAGCTGGTGTTGGGGCCCCCAGGGGTTGTGCCCCTGGAGCTGTGGTTCGGGCCCTCAGGGGTTGGACCCCTGGAGCTGGTGATGGGGCCCCCAGGGGTTGTGCCTCTAGAGCTGGTGTTGGGGCCCCCAGGGGTTGGGCCACTGGAGCTGTGGTTCGGGCCCCCAGGGGTTTGGCCCCTGGAGCTAGTGTTGGGGCCCCCAGGGGTTTGGCCCCTGGAGCTGTGGTTCGGGCCCCCAGGGGTTGGGCCCCTGGAGCTGGTGTTGGGGCCCCCAGGGGTTTGGCCCCTTGAGCTGTGGTTCGGGCCCCCAGGGGTTGGGCAACTGGAGCTATAGTTCGGGCCCCCAGGGGTTGGGCCCCTGAAGATATCGTTCGGGCCCCCAGGGGTTGGGCCCCTGGAGCTGGTGTTGGGGCCCCCAGGGGTTGGGCCCCTGGAGCTGGTGTTGGGGCCCCCAGGGGTTGGGCCTCTGGAGCTGGTGTTGGGGCCCCCAGGGGTTGGGCCCCTGGTGCTGTGGTTCGGGCCCCCAGGGGTTGGGCCCGAGGAGCTGTTGTTGGGGCCCCCAGGGGTTTGGCCCCTGGAGCTGTGGGTCGGGCCCCCAGGGGTTGGGCCCCTGGAGCTGGTGTTGGGGCCCCCAGGGGTTGGGCCCCTTGAGCTGTGGTTCGGGCCCCCAGGGGTTGGGCCCCTGGAGCTATAGTTCGGGCCCCCAGGGGTTGGGCCCCTGAAGCTATCGTTCGGGCCCCCAGGGGTTGGGCCCCTGGAGCTGGTGTTGGGGCCCCCAGGGGTTGGGCCCCTGGAGCTGTGGTTCGGGCCCCCAGGGGTTGGGCCCCTGGAGCTGGTGTTGGGGCCCCCAGGGCTTGGGCCCCTGGAGCTGTGGTTCGGGCCCCCAGGGGTTAGGCCCCCGGAGCTGGTGTTGGGGCCCCCAGGGGTTGGGCCCCTGGTGCTGTGGTTCGGGCCCCCAGGGGTTGGGCCCGAGGAGCTGTTGTTGGGGCCCAGAGGGGTTTGGCCCCTGGAGCTGTGGTTCGGGCCCCCAGGGGTTGGGCCCCTGGAGCTGGTTTGGGGCCCCCAGGGGTTGGGTCCCTGGAGCTGTGGTTCGGACTCCCAGGGGTTGGGCCCCTGGAGCTATGGTTCGGGCCCCTAGGGGTTGGGCCCCTGGAGCTGGTGTTGGGGCCCCCAGGGGTTGGGCCCCTGGAGCTGTGTTTCGGGCCCCCAGGGGTTGGGCCCCTGCAGCTGGTGTTGGGGAGCCCAGGGGTTGGGCCCCCGGAGCTAGTGTTGGGGCCCCCAGGGGTTGGGCCCCTGGAGCTGGTGTTGGGGCCCCCAGGGGTTGGGCCCCTGGAGCTGTGGTTCGGGCCCCCAGGGGTTGGGACCCTGGAGCTGGTGTTGGGGCCCCCAGGGGTTGGGCCCGTGGAGCTGTGGTTCGGGCCCCCAGGGGTTGGGCCCCTGGAGCTATGGTTCGGGCCCCCAGGGGTTGGGCCCCTGGAGCTGGTGTTGGGGCCCCCAGGGGTTGGGCCCCTGGAGCTGTGGTTCGGGCCCCCAGGGGTTGGGCCCCTGGAGCTGATTTTGGGGCCCCCAGGGGTTGGGCCCCTGGAGCTGTGGTTCGGGCCCCCAGGGGTTGGGCCCCTGGAGCTGGTGTTGGGGCCCCCAGGGGTTGGGCCCCTGGAGCTGTGGTTCGGGCCCCCAGGAATTGGGCCCCTGGAGCTGGTGTAGGGGCCCCCAGGGGTTGGGCCCCTGGAGCTGGTGTTGGGGCCCCCAGGGGTTGTGCCCCTGGAGCTGTGGTTCGGGCCCCCAGGGGTTGGACCCCTGGAGCTGGTGTTGGGGTCCCCAGGGGTTGGGCCCCTGGAGCTGGTGTTGGGGCCCCCAGGGGTTGGGCCGCTGGAGCTGTGGTTCGGGCCCCCAGGGGTTGGGCCCCTGGTGCTGGTGTTGGGGCCCCCAGG
The DNA here is from genome assembly GCF_025201925.1 of Gopherus flavomarginatus. Classification (NCBI taxonomy): domain Eukaryota; kingdom Metazoa; phylum Chordata; order Testudines; family Testudinidae; genus Gopherus; species Gopherus flavomarginatus. The sequence continues at coordinate 33,217 of NW_026114669.1, read as the reverse complement.
GGTTGGGCCCCTGGTGCTGTGGTTCGGGCCCCCAGGGGTTGGGCCCCTGGAGCTATAGTTCGGGCCCCAATAGGTTGGGCCCCTGAAGCTATCGTTCGGGCCCCCAGGGGTTGGGCCCCTGGAGCTGGTGTTGGGGCCCCCAGGGGTTGGGCCCCTGGAGCTGTGGTTCAGGCCCCCAGGGGTTGGGCCCCTGGAGCTGGTGTTGGGGCCCCCAGGGGTTGGGACCCTGGAACTGGTGTTGGAGCCCCCAGGGGTTGGACCCCTGGAGCTGTGGTTCGGGAACCCCAGGGGTTGGGCCCCTGGAGCTGGTGTTGGGGCCCCCAGGGGTTGGGCCCCTGGAGCTGGTGTTGGGACCCCCAGGGGTTGGGCGACTGGACCTATCGTTCGAGCCCCCAGGGGTTGGGCCCCTGGAGCTATCGTTCGGGCCCCCAGGGGTTGGGCCCCTGGAGCTGGTGTTGGGGTTCGCAGTTGTTGGGCCCCTGGAGCTGTGGTTCTGGCCCCAGGGGTTGGGCCCCTGGAGCTATCGTTCGGGCCCCCAGGGGTTGGGCCCCTGGAGCTGGTGTTGGAGCCCCCAGGGGTTGGGCCCCTGGAGCTGTGGTTCGGGACCCCAGGGGTTGGGCCCCTGGAGCTATGGTTCGGGCCCCTAGGGGTTGGGCCCCTGGAGCTGGTGTTGGGGCCCCCAGGGGTTGGGCCCCTGGAGCTGTGATTCGGGCCCCCAGGGGTTGGGCCTCTGGAGCTGGTGTTGGGTCCCCCAGGGGTTGGGCCCCCGGAGCTAGTGTTGGGGCCCCCAGGGGTTGGGCCCCTGGAGCTGGTGTTGGGGCCCCCAGGGGTTGGGCCCCTGGAGCTGTGGTTCGGGCCCCCAGGGGTTGGGCCCCTGGAGCTGGTGTTGGGGCCCCCAGGGGTTGGGCCCCTGGAGCTGTGGTTCGGGCCCCCAGGGTTTGGGCCCCTGGAGCTATGGTTCGGGCCCCCAGGGGTTGGGCCATTGGAGCTGGTGTTGGGGCCCCCAGGGGTTGGGCCCCTGGAGCTGTGGTTCGGGCCCCCAGGGTTTGGGCCCCTGGAGCTGATGTTGGGGCCACGAGGGGTTGGGCCCCTGGAGCTGTGGTTCGGGCCCCCAGGGGTTGGGCCCCTGGAGCTAGTGTTGGGGCCCCCAGGGGTTGGGCCCCTGGAGCTGTGGTTCGGGCCCCCAGGGATTGGGCCCCTGGAGCTGGTGTTGGGGCCCCCAGGGGTTGGGCCCCTGGAGCTGGTGTTGGGGCCCCCAGGGGTTGTGCCCCTGGAGCTGTGGTTCGGGCCCCCAGGGGTTGGACCCCTGGAGCTGGTGATGGGGCCCCCAGGGGTTGTGCCTCTAGAGCTGGTCTTGGGGCCCCCAGGGGTTGGGCCACTGGAGCTGTGGCTCGGGCCCCCAGGGGTTTGGCCCCTGGAGTTAGTGTTGGGGCCCCCAGGGGTTTGGCCCATGGAGCTGTGGTTCGGGCCCCCAGGGGTTGGGCCCCTGGAGCTGGTGTTGGGGCCCCCAGGGGTTGGGCCCCTTGAGCTGTGGTTCGGGCCCCCAGGGGTTGGGCCCCTGGAGCTATAGTTCGGGCCCCCAGGGGTTGGGCCCCTGAAGCTATCGTTCGGGCCCCCAGGGGTTGGGCCCCTGGAGCTGGTGTTGGGGCCCCCAGGGGTTGGGCCCCTGGAGCTGGTGTTGGGGCCCCCAGGGGTTGGGCCTCTGGAGCTGGTGTTGGGGCCCCCAGGGGTTGGGCCCCTGGTGCTGTGGTTCGGGCCCCCAGGGGTTGGGCCCGAGGAGCTGTTGTTGGGGCCCCCAGGGGTTTGGCCCCTGGAGCTGTGGTTCGGGCCCCCAGGGGTTGGGCCCCTGGAGCTGGTGTTGGGGCCCCCAGGGGTTGGGCCCCTTGAGCTGTGGTTCGGGCCCCCAGGGGTTGGGCCCCTGGAGCTATAGTTCGGGCCCCCAGGGGTTGGGCCCCTGAAGCTATCGTTCGGGCCCCCAGGGGTTGGGCCCCTGGAGCTGGTGTTGGGGCCCCCAGGGGTTGGGCCCCTGGAGCTGTGGTTCGGGCCCCCAGGGGTTGGGCCCCTGGAGCTGGTGTTGGGGCCCCCAGGGGTTGGGCCCCTGGAGCTGTGGTTCGGGCCCCCAGGGGTTGGGCCCCCGGAGCTGGTGTTGGGGCCCCCAGGGGTTGGGCCCCTGGTGCTGTGGTTCGGGCCCCCAGGGGTTGGGACCGAGGAGCTGTTGTTGGGGCCCAGAGGGGTTTGGCCCCTGGAGCTGTGGTTCGGGCCCCCAGGGGTTGGGCCCCTGGAGCTGGTGTTGGGGCCCCCAGGGGTTGGGCCCCTGGAGCTGTGGTTCGGGCCCCCAGGGGTTGGGCCCCTGGAGCTATAGTTCGGGCCCCCAGGGGTTGAGCCCCTGAAGCTATCGTTCGGGCCCCCAGGGGTTGGGCCTCTGGAGCTGGTGTTGGGTCCCCCAGGGGTTGGGCCCCCGGAGCTATGGTTCGGGCCCCCAGGGGTTGGGCCCGAACCCCAGCTCCAGGGGCCCAACCCCTGGGGGCCCCAACACCAGCTCCAGGGGCCCAACCCCTGGGGCCCGAACGATAGCTCCAGGGGCCCAACCCCTGGGGGCCCGAACCACAGCTCCAGGGGCCCAACCCCTGGGGGCCCCAACACCAGCTCCAGGGGCCCAACCCCTGGGGGCCCGAACCACAGCTCCAGGGTCCCAACCCCTGGGGGCCCCAACACCAGCTCCAAGGGCCGACCCCTGGGGGCGCGAACCACAGCTCCAGGGGCCCAACCCCTGGGGGCCCCAACACCAGCTCCAGGGGCCCAACCCCTGGGGGCCCGAACCACAGCTCCAGGGGCCCAAACCCTGGGGGCCCCAACACCAGCTCCAGGGGCCCAACCCCTGGGGGCCCGAACCATAGCTCCAGGGGCCCAACCCCTGGGGGCCCGAACCACAGCTCCAGGGGCCCAACCCCTGGGGGCCCCAACACCAGCTCCAGGGGCCCAACCCCTGGGGGCCCGAACCACAGCTCCAGGGGCCCAACCCCTTGGGGCCCCAACACCAACTCCAGGGGCCCAACCCCTGGGGGCCCGAACGATAGCTCCAGGGGCCCAACCACTGGGCGCCCGAACGATAGCTCCAGGGGACCATCCCCTGGTGGCCCGAACCACAGCTCCAGGGGCCCAACCCCTGAGCGCCCGAACCATAGCTCCAGGGGCCCAACCCCTGGGGGCCCCAACACCAGCTCCAGGGTCCCAACCCCTGGGGGCCCGAACCACAGCTCCAGGGGCCCAAACCCTGGGGGCCTCAACACCAGCTCCAGGGGCCTAACCCCTGGGGGCCCGAACCACAGCTCCTGGGGCCCATCCCCTGGAGGCCCCAACACCAGCTCCAGGGGCCCAACCCCTGGGGGCCCCAACACCAGATCCAGGGGCCGAACCCCTGGGGGCCCCAACACCAGCTCCAGGGGCCCAACCCCTGGAGGCCCGAACCACAGCTCCAGGGGCCCAACCCGTGGGCGCCCCAACACCAGCTCCAGGGGCCCAACCCCTAGGGGCCCGAACCACAGCTCCAGGGGCCCAACCCCTGGGGGCCCCAACACCAGCTCCAGGGGCCCAACCCCTGGGGTACCGAACCACAGCTCCAGGGGCCCAACCCCTGGGGACCCAACACCAGCTCCAGGGGCCCAACCCCTGGGGGCCCGATCCATAGCTCCATGGGCCCAAACCCTGGGGGCCCGAACCACAGCTCCAGGGGCTCAACCCCTGGGGGCCCCAACACCAGCTCCGGGGTCCCAACCCCTGGGGGCCCAAACCACAGCTCCAGGGGCCCAACCCCTGGGGACCCCAACACCAGCTCCAGGGGCCCAACCCCTGGGGGCCCGAACCATAGCTCCAGGGGCCCAACACCTGGGGGCCCGAACCACAGCTCCAGGGGCCCAACCCCTGGGGGCCCCAACACCAGCTCCAGGGGCCCAACCCCTGGGTGCCCGAACCAGAGCTCCAGGGGCCCAACCCCTGGGGGCCCCAACACCTGCTCCAGGGGCCCAACGCCTGAGGTCCCGAACGATAGTTCCAGGGGCCCAACCCCTGGGGGCCCGAACGATAGCTCCAGGCGCCCAACCCCTGGGGGCTCGAATGATAGCTCCAGGGGCCCAACCCGTGGGGGCCCGAACCATAGCTCCAGGGGCAAAACCCCTGGGGCCCCCAAAACCAGCTCCAGGGGCCCAACCCCTGGGGGCCCGAACCACAGCTCCAGGGGCCCAACCCCTGGGGGCCCCAACACCAGCTCCAGGGGCAAAACCCCTGGGGGCCCGAACCACAGCTCCAGGGGCCCAACCCCTGGGGGCCCGAACCACAGCTCCAGGGGCCCAACCCCTGGGGGCCCCAACATCAGCTCCAGGGGCCCAACCCCTGGGGGCCCGAACCACAGCTCCAGGGGCCCAACCCCTGGGGGCTCCAACACCAGCTCCAGGTGCCCAACCCCTGGGGGCCCGAACCACAGCTCCAGGGGCCCAACCCCTGGGGGCCCGATCCACAGCTCCAGGGGCCCAACCCCTGGGGGCCCCACCACCAGCTCCAGGGGCCCAACCCCTGGGGGCCCGAACCACAGCTCCAGGGGCCCAACCCCTTGGGGCCCCATCACCAGCTCCAGGGGCCCAAGACCTGGGGGCCCGAACGATAGCTCCAGGGGCCCAACCCCTGGGGGCCCGAACGATAGCTCCAGGGGCCCAACCCCTGGGGGCCTGAACCCCAGCTCCAGGGGCCCAACCCCTGAGCGCCCGAACCATAGCTCCAGGGGCCCAACCCCTGGGGGCCCCAACACGAGCTCCAGGGGCCCAACCCCTGGGGTCCTGAACCACAGCTCCAGGGGCCCAACCCCTGGGGGCCCCAACACCAGCTCCAGGGGCCCAACCCCTGGGGGCCCGAACCACAGTTCCAGATGCCCAACCCCTTGGGGCCATAACACCAGCTCCAGGGGCCCAACCCCTGGGGGCCCCAACACCAGCTCCAGGGGCCCAACCCCTGGGGGCACGAACCACAGCTCCAGGGGCCCAACCCCTGGGGGCCCCACCACCAGCTCCAGGGGCCCAGCCCCTGGGGGCCCAAACCATGGCTCCAGGGGCCCAACCCCTGGGGGCCCGAACGATAGCTCCAGGGGCGCAACCCCTGGGGGCCCGAACGATAGCTCCAGGGGCCCATCCCCTGGGGGCCCGAACCACAGCTCCAAGGGCCCAACCCCTGAGCGCCCGAACCATGGCTCCAGGGGCCCAATCCCTGGGGGCCCCAACACCAGCTCCAGGGGCCCAACCCCTGGGGGCCCGAACCACACCTCCAGGGGCCCAAACCCTGGGGGCCCCAACACCAGCTCCAGGGGCCCAACCCCTGGGGGCCCGAACCACAGCTCCAGGGGCCCAACCCCTGGGGGCCCCAACACCAGCTCCAGGGGCCCAACCCCTGGGGGCCCCAACACCAGATCCAGGGGCCCAACCCCTGGGGGCCCCAACACCAGCTCCAGGGGCCCAACCCCTGGGGGCCCGAACCACAGCTCCATGGGCCCAACCCCTGGTGGCCCCAACACCAGCTCCAGGGGCCCAACCCCTGGGGGCCCCAACACCAGCTCCAGGGGCCCAACACCTGGGGGCCCGGACCACAGCTCCAGAGGCCCAACCCCTGGGGGCCCGAACCACAGCTCCAGGGGCCCAACCCCTGGGGGCCCCAACACCAGCTACACGGGCCCAACCCCTGGGGGCCCGAACCACAGCTCCAGGGGCCCAACCCCTGGGGACCCGAACCACAGCTCCAGGGGCCTAACCCCTGGGGGCCTGAACCAGAGCTCCAGGGGCCCAACCCCTGGGGGCCCCAACACCAGCTCCCTGGGCCCAACTCCTGGGGGCCCGAACCATAGCTCCAGGGTCCCAACCCCTGGTGGCCCGAACCACAGATCCAGGGGCCAAACCCCTGGGGGCCCCAACACCAGCTCCAGGGGCCCAACCCCTGGGGCCCCGAACCACAGCTCCAGGGGCCCAACCCCTGGGGGCCCCATCACCAGCTCCAGGGGCCCAAGACCTGGGGGCCCGAACGATAGCTCCAGGGGCCCAACCCCTGGGGGCCCGAACGATAGCTCCAGGGGCCCAACCCCTGGGGGCCCGAACCACAGCTCCAGGGGCCCAACCCCTGAGCGCCCGAACCATAGCTCCAGGGGCCCAACCCCTGGGGGCCCCAACACGAGCTCCAGGGGCCCAACCCCTGGGGTCCTGAACCACAGCTCCAGGGGCCCAACCCCTGGGGGCCCCAACACCAGCTCCAGGGGCCCAACCCCTGGGGGCCCGAACCACAGTTCCAGGGGCCCAACCCCTTGGGGCCCCAACACCAGCTCCAGGGGCCCAACCCCTGGGGGGCCCAACACCAGATCCAGGTGCCCAACCCCTCGGGGCCCGAACAACAGATCCAGGGGCCCAACCCCTGTGGGCCCCAACACCAGCTCCAGGGGCCCAACCCCTGAGGGCCCGATCCACAGCTCCAGGGGCCCAACCCCTGGGCGCCCCAACACCAGCTCCAGGGGCCCAACCCCTGGGGGCCCGAACCACAGCTCCAGGGGCCCAACCCCTGGGGGCCCCAACACCAGCTCCAGGGGCCCAACCCCTGGGGGCACGAACCACAGCTCCAGGAGCCCAACCCCTGGGGGCCCCAACACCAGCTCCAGCGGCGCAACCCCTGGGGTCCCAAACCATGGCTCCAGGGGCCCAACCCCTGGGGGCCCGAACGATAGCTCCAGGGGCCCAACCCCTGGGGGCCCGAACGATAGCTCCAGGGGCCCATCCCCTGGGGGCCCGAACCACAGCTCCAAGGACCCAACCCCTGAGCGCCCGAACCATGGCTCCAGGGGCCCAATCCCTGGGGGCCCCAACACCAGCTCCAGGGGCCCAACCCCTAGCCGCCCGAACCACAGCTCCAGGGGCCCAAACCCTGGGGGCCCCAACACCAGCTCCAGGGGCCCAACCCCTGGGGGCCCGAACCACAGCTCCAGGGGCCCAACCCCTGGGGGCCCCAACACCAGCTCCAGGGGCCCAACCCCTGGGGGCCTGAACGATAGCTCCAGGGGCCCAACCCCTGGGGGCCCGAACGATAGGTCCAGTCGCCCAACCCCTGGGGGCCCCAACACCAGCTCCAGGGGCCCAACCCCTGGGGGCCCCAACACCAGCTCCAGGGTCCCAACCCCTGGGGGCCCCAACACCAGCTCCAGGGGCCCAACCCCTGGGGGCCTGAACCACAGCTCCAGGGGCCCAACCCTTGGGGGCCCGAACACCAGCTCCAGGGGCCCAACCCCTGGGGGCCCGAACCACAGCTCCAGGGGCCCAACCCCTGGGGGCCCCAACACCAGCTCCAGGGGCCCAACCCCTGGGGGCCCGAACCACAGCTCCAGGGGCCCAACCCCTGGGGGCCCCAACACCAGCTCCAGGGGCCCAACCCCTCGGGGCCCGAACGATAGCTTCAGGGGCCCAACCCCTGGGGGCCCGAACTATAGCTCCAGGGGCCCAACCCCTGGGGGCCCGAACCACAGCTCCAGGGGCCCAACCCCTGGGGGCCCCAACACCAGCTCCAGGGGCCCAACCCCTGGGGGCCCGAACCACAGCTCCAGGGGCCAAACCCCTCTGGGCCCCAATAACAGCTCCTCGGGCCCAACCCCTGGGGGCCCGAACCACAGCACCAGGGGCCCAACCCCTGGGGGCCCCAACACCAGCTCCGGGGGCCCAACCCCTGGGGGCCCGAACCACAGCTCCAGGGGCCCAACCCCTGGGGGCCCCAACATCAGCTCCAGGGGCCCAAACCCTGGGGCCCGAACCACAGCTCCAGGGGCCCAACCCCTGGGGGCCCCAACACCAGCTCCAGGGGCCCAACCACTGGGGGCCCGAACGATAGCTTCAGGGGCCCAACCCCTGGGGGCCCGAACTATAGCTCCAGGGGCCCAACCCCTGGGGGCCCGAACCACAGCTCCAGGGGCCCAACCCCTGGAGGCCCCAACACCAGCTCCAGGGGCCCAACCCCTGGGGGCCCGAACCACAGCTCCAGGGGCCAAACCCCTGGGGGCCCCAACAACAGCTCCTCCTGCCCAACCCCTGGGGGCCCGAACCACAGCACCAGGGGCCCAGCCCCTGGGGGCCCCAACACCAGCTCCAGGGGCCAAACCCCTGGGGGCCCGAACCACAGCTCCAGTGGCCCAACCCCTGGGGGCCCCAACACCAGCTCCAGAGGCCCAACCCCTGGGGGCCTCAACACCAGCTCCAGGGGTCCAACCCCTGGGGGCCCGAACCACAGCTCCAGGGGCACAACCCCTGGGGGCCCCAACACCAGCTCCAGGGGCCCAACCCCTGGGGGCCCCAACACCAGCTCCAGGGGCCCAATCCCTGGGGGCCCGAACCACAGCTCCAGGGGCCCAACCCCTGGGGACCCCAACACTAGATCCAGGGGCCCAACCCCTGGGGGCCCGAACCACAGCTCCAGGGGCCCAACCCCTCGTGGCCCCAACATCAGCTCCAGGGGCCCAACCCCTGGGGGCCCGAACCACAGCTCCAGGGGCCCAATCCCTCGTGGCCCCAACACCAGCTCCAGGGGCCCAACCCCTGGGGACCCGAACGATAGCTCCAGGGGCCCAACCCCTGGGGGCCCGAACCACAGCTCCAGGGGCCCAACCCCTGGGGGCCCCAACACCAGCTCCAGGGGCCCAACCCCTGGGGGCCCGAACCACAGCTCCAGGGGCCCAACCCCTGGGGACCCCAACACTAGCTCCAGGGGCCCAACCCCTGGGGGCCCGAACCACAGCTCCAGGGGCCAAACCCCTGGGGGCCCCAACACCAGCTCCAGGGGCCCAACCCCTGGGGGCCCGAACCAGAGCTCCAGGGGCCCAACCCCTGGGGGCACCAACACCAGCTCCAGGGGCCGAACCCCTGGGGGCCCGAACCACAGCTCCAGGGGCCCAACCCCTGGGGGCCCCAACACCAGCTCCAGGGGCTGAACCCCTGGGGGCCCGAACCAGAGCTCCAGGGGCCCAACTCCTGGGGGCCCCAACACCAGTTCCAGGGGCCCAACCCCTGGGGGCCCGAACGATAGCTCCAGGGGCCCAACCCCTGGGGGCCCCAACACCAGTTCCAGGGGCCCAACCCCTGGGGGCCCGAACGATAGCTCCGTGGGCCCAACCCCTGGGGGCCCGAACGATAGCTCCAGGGGCCCAACCCCTGGGGGCCCGAACCACAGCTCCAGGGGCCCAACCCCTGGGGGCCCGAACGATAGCTCCAGGGGCCCAACCCCTGGGGGCCCGAACCACAGCTCCAGGGGCCCAACCCCTGGGGGCCCGAACCACAGCTCCAGGGGCCCAACCCCTGGGGGCCCCAACACCAGCTCCACAGGCCCAACCCCTGGGGGCCCGAACCACAGCTCCAGGGGCCCAACCCCTGGTGGCCCCAACACCAGCTCCAGGGGCCCAACCCCTGGGGGCCCGAACAATAGGTCCGGGGGCTCAACCCCTGGGGGCCGGAACCACAGCTCCAGGGGCCCAAACCCTGGGGTCCCCAACACCAGCTCCAGGGGCCCAACCCCTGGGGGCACCAACACCAGCTCCAGGGGCCCAACATCTGGGGGCCCGAACCACAGTTCTAGGGGCCCAACCCCTGGGAGCTACAACACCAGCTCCAGGGGCCCAACAACTGGGGGCCCGAACCACAGCTCCAGGGGCCCAACCCCTGGGGGCCCCAACACCAGCTCCAGGGGCCCAACCCCTGGGGGCCCGAACCATAGCTCCAGGGGCCCAACCCCTGGGGGCCCCAACACCAGCTCCAGGGGCCCAGCCCCTGGGGGCCCGAACCACAGCTCCAGGGGCCCAACCCCTAGGGGCCCAAACACCAACTCCAGGGGCCCAACCCCTGGGGGCCCCAACACCAGCTCCAGGGGCCCAACCCCTGGGGGCCCGAACGATAGCTCCAGGGGCCCAACCCCTGGTGGCCCGAACGATAGCTCCAGGGGCCCAACCCCTGGGGGCCCGAACCACAGCTCCAGGGGCCCAACCCCTGGGGGCCCCAATACCAGCTCCAGGTGCCCAACCCCTGGGTGCCCGAACCACAGCTCCAGGGGTCCAACCCCTGGGGGCCGCAACACCAGCTCCAGGGGCCCAACCCCTGGGGGCCCGAACCATAGCTCCAGGGGCCCAACCCCTGGGGGCCCCAACACTAGCTCCAGGGGCCCAACCCCTGGGGGCCCCAACACCAGCTCCAGGGGCCCAAGCCCTGGGGGTCCGAACCATAGCTCCAGGGGCCCAACCCCTGGGGGCCCGAACCACAGCTCCACGTGCCCAACCCCTGGGGGACCCAACACCAGCTCCAGGGGCCCAACCCCTGGGGGCCCGAACCACAGCTCCAAGGGCCCAACCCCTGGGGGCCCCAACACCAGCTCCAGGGGCCCAACCCCTGGGGGCCCGAACCACAGCTCCAGGGGCCCAACCCCTGGGGACCCCAACACCAGCTCCAGGGGCCCAACCCCTGGGGGCCCCAACACCAGCTCCAGGGGCCCAACAACTGGGGGCCCGAACGATAGCTCCAGGGGCCCAACCCCTGGGGGCCCGAACCACAGCTCCAGGGGCCCAACCCCTGGGGGCCCCAACACCAGCTCCAGGGGCCCAACCCCTGGCGGCCCGAACGATAGCTCCAGGGGCCCAACCCCTGGGGGCCTGAACGATAGCTCCAGGGGCCCAACCCCTGGGGGCCCGAACGAAAGCTCCAGGGGCCCAACCCCTGGGGGCCCGATCCACAGCTCCAGGGGCCCAACCCCTGGGGGCCCGAACCATAGCTCCAGGGGCCCAACCCCTGGGGGCTCGAACCACAGCTACAGGGACCCAACCCCTGGGGGCCCCTACACCAGCTCCAGGGGCCCAACCCCTGGGTGCCCGAACCACAGCTCCAGGGGCCCAACCCCTGGGGGCCCCAAGACCAGCTCCAGGGGCCCAACCCCTTGGGGCCCGAACGATAGCTCCAGGGGCCCAACCCCTGGGGGCCCGAACCACAGCTCCAGGGGCCCAACCCCTGGGGGCCCCAACAGCAGCTCCAGGGGCCCAACCCCTGGGGGCCCCAACACCAGCTCCAGGGGCCCAACCCCTGGGGGCCCGAACCACAGTTCCAGGGGCCCAACCCCTGGCGGCCCCAACACCAGCTCCAGCGGCTCAACCCCTGGGGGCCCGAACCATAGCTCCAGGGGGCCAACCCCTGGGGGCCCGAACCACAGCTCCAGGGGCCCAACCCCTGGGGGCCCCAACACCACCTCCAGGGGCCCAACCCCTGGGGGCCCGAACGATAGCTCCAGGGGCCCAACCCCTGGGGGCCCGAACCACAGCTCCAGGGGCCCAACCCCTGGGGGCCCCAACACCAGCTCCAGGGGCCCAACCCCTGGGGGCCCGAACCACAGCTCCAGGGGCCCAACCCCTGGGGACCCAAACACTAGCTCCAGGGGCCCAACCCCTGGGGGCCCGAACCACAGCTCCAGGGGCCAAACCCCTGGGGGCCCCAACACCAGCTCCAGGGGCCCAACCCCTGGGGGCCCGAACCAGAGCTCCAGGGGCCCAACCCCTGGGGGCACCAACACCAGCTCCAGGGGCCGAACCCCTGGGGGCCCGAACCACAGCTCCAGGGGCCCAACCCCTGGGGGCCCCAACACCAGCTCCAGGGGCTCAACCCCTGGGGGCCCGAACCAGAGCTCCAGGGGCCCAACCCCTGGGGGCCCCAACACCAGCTCCAGGGGCCCAACCCGCGGGGGCCCGAACCACAGCTCCAGGGGCCCAACCCCTGGAGGCCCCAACACCAGTTCCAGGGGCCCAACCCCTGGGGGCCCGAACGATAGCTCCGTGGGCCCAACCCCTGGGGGCCCGAACGATAGCTCCAGGGGCCCAACCCGTGGGGGCCCGAACCACAGCTCCAGGGGACCAACCCCTGGGGGCCCCAACACCAGCTCCAGGGGCCCAACCCCTGGGGGCCCGAACGATAGCTCCAGGGGCCCAACCCCTGGGGGCCCGAACGATAGCTCCAGGGGCCCAACCCCTGGGGGCCCGAACCACAGCTCCAGGGGCCCAACCCCTGGGGGCCCAAACCACAGCTCCAGGGGCCCAACCCCTGGGGGCCCAAACCACAGCTCCAGGGGCCCAACCCCTGGGGGCCCCAACACCAGCTCCACAGGCCCAACCCCTGGGGGCCCGAACCACAGCTCCAGGGGCCCAACCCCTGGTGGCCCCAACACCAGCTCCAGGGGCCCAACCCCTGGGGGCCCGAACAATAGCTCCGGGGGCCCAACCCCTGGGGGCCGGAACCACAGCTCCAGGGGCCCAACCCCTGGGGGCCCCAACACCAGCTCCAGGGGCCCAACCCCTGGGGGCCCGAACCATAGCTCCAGGGGCCCAACCCCTGGGGGCCCGAACGATAGCTCCAGGGGCCCAACCCCTGGGGGCCCGAACCACACCTCCAGGGGCCCAACCCATGGGGGCCCCAACACCAGCTCCAGGGGACCAACCCCTGGGGGCCCGAACGGTAGCTCCAGGGGCCCAACCCCTGGGGGCCCGAACGATAGCTCCAGGGGCCCAACCCCTGGGGGCCCGAACCACAGCTCTAGGGGCCCAACCCCTGGGGGCCCGAACCATAGCTCCAGGGGCCCAACCCCTGGGGGCCCCAACACCAGCTCCAGGGGCCCAACCCCTGGGGGCCCCAACACCAGCTCCAGGGGCCCAACCCCTGGGGGTCCGAACCATAGCTCAAGGGGCCCAACCCCTGGGGGCCCGAACCACAGCTCCACGTGCCCAACCCCTGGGGGACCCAACACCAGCTCCAGGGGCCCAACCCCTGGGGGCCCGAACCACAGGTCCAAGGGCCCAACCCCTGGGGGCCCCAACACCAGCTCCAGGGGCCCAACCCCTGGGGGCCCGAACCACAGCTCCAGGGGCCCAACCCCTGGGGACCCCAACACCAGCTCCAGGGGCCCAAACCCTGGGGGCCCCAACACCAGCTCCAGTGGCCCAACCCCTGGGGGCCTGAACGATAGCTCCAGGGGGCCAACCCCTGGGGTCCCGAACGATAGCTCCAGGGGCCCAACCCTGGGGGCCCGAACCATAGCTCCAGGGGCCCAACCCCTGGGGGACCCAACACCAGCTCCAGGGGCCCAACCCCTGGGGGCCCCAACACCAGCTCCAGGGGCCCAAACCCTGGGGGCTCGAACCATAGCTCCTGGGGCCCAATCCCTGGGGGCCCGAACCACAGCTCCAGGAGCCCAACCCCTGGGGGCCCGAACGATAGCTCCAGGGGCCCAACCCCTGGGGGACCCAACACCAGCTCCAGGGGCCCAACACCTGGGGGCCCCCACACCAGCTCCAGGGGCCCAACCCCTGGGGGCCCGAACCACAGCTCCAGGGGCCCAACCCCTGGGGGCTCCAACACCAGCTCCAGGGGCCCAACCCCTGGGGGCCCGAACCATAGCTCCAGGTGTCCAACCCCTGGGGGCCCGAGCCATAGCTCCAGGGGCCCAACCCCTGGGGGCCCGAACGATAGCTCCAGGGGCCCAACCCCTGGGGGCCCGAACCACAGCTCCAGGGGCCCAACCCCTGGGGGCCCCAACACCAGCTCCAGGGGCCCAACCCCTGGGGGCCCCAACACCATCTCCAGGGGCCCAAAGCCTGGGGGCCCGAACGATAGCTCCAGAGGCCCAACACCTATGGGCACCAACACCAGCTCCAGGTGCCCAACCCCTGGGGGCCCGAACCACAGATCCAGGGGCCCAACCCCTGGGGGCCCGAACCATAGCTCCAGGGGCCCAACCCCTGGGGGCCCGAACCACAGCTCCAGGGGCCCAACCCCTGGGGGCCCCTACACCAGCTCCAGGGGCCCAACCCCTGGGGGCCCCAACACGAGCTCCAGGGGCCCAGCCCCTGGGGGCCCGAACCACAGCTCCAGGGGCCCAACCCCTAGGGGCCCAAACACCAGCTCCAGGGGCCCAACCCCTGGGGGCCCCAACACCAGCTCCAGGGGCCCAACCCCTGGGGGCCCGAACCACAGCTCCAGGGGCCCAACCCCTGGGGGCCCCAACACCAGCTCCAGGGGCCCAACCCCTGGGGGCCCGAACGATACCTCCAGGGGCCCAACCCCTGGGGGCCCGAACCACAGCTCCAGGGGCCGAACCCCTGGGGGCCCCAACACCAGCTCCAGGGGCCCAACCCCTGGGGGCCCGAACCACAGCTCCAGGGGCCCAACCCCTGGGGGCCCCAACACTAGCTCCAGGGGCCCAACCCCTGGGGGCCCGAATCACAGCTCCAGGGGCCAAACCCCTGGGGGCCCCAACACCAGCTCCAGGGGCCCAACCCCTGGGGGCCCGAACCAGAGCTCCAGGGGCCCAACCCCTGGGGGCACCAACACCAGCTCCAGGGGCCGAACCCCTGGGGGCCCGAACCACAGCTCCAGGGGCCCAACCCCTGGGGGCCCCAACACCAGCTCCAGGGGCTCAACCCCTGGGGGCCCGAACCAGAGCTCCAGGGGCCCAACCCCTGGGGGCCCCAACACCAGCTCCAGGGGCCCAATCCGCGGGGGCCCGAACCACAGCTCCAGGGGCCCAACCCCTGGGGGCCCCAACACCAGTTCCAGGGGCCCAACCCATGGGGGCCCGAACGATAGCTCCGTGGGCCCAACCCCTGGGGGCCCGAACGATAGCTCCAGGGGCCCAACCCCTGGGGGCCCGAACCACAGCTCCAGGGGCCCAACCCCTGGGGGCCCCAACACCAGCTCCAGGGGCCCAACCGCTGGGGGCCCGAACGATAGCTCCAGGGGCCCAACCCCTGGGGGCTCGAACGATAGCTCCAGGGGCCCAACCCCTGGGGGCCCGAACCACAGCTCCAGGGGCCCAACCCCTGGGGGCCCAAACCACAGCTCCAGGGGCCCAACCCCTGGGGGCCCCAACACCAGCTCCTCAGGCCCAACCCCTGGGGGCCCGAACCACAGCTCCAGGGGCCCAACCCCTGGTGGCCCCAACACCAGCTCCAGGGGCCCAACCCCTGGGGGCCCGAACAATAGCTCCGGGGGCCCAACCCCTGGGGGCCGGAACCACAGCTCCAGGGGCCCAACCCCTGGGGGCCCCAACACCAGCTCCAGGGGCCCAACCCCTGGGGGCCCGAACCATAGCTCCAGGGGCCCAACCCCTGGGGGCCCGAACGATAGCTCCAGGGGCCCAACCCCTGGGGGCCCGAACCACACCTCCAGGGGCCCAACCCATGGGGGCCCCAACACCAGCTCCAGGGGCCCAACCCCTGGGGGCCCGAACCATAGCTCCAGGGGCCCAACCCCTGGGGGCCCGAACGATAGCTCCAGGGGCCCAACCCCTGGGGGCCCGAACCACAGCTCTAGGGGCCCAACCCCTGGGGGCCCGAACCATAGCTCCAGGGGCCCAACCCCTGGGGGCCCCAACACTAGCTCCAGGGGCCCAACCCCTGGGGGCCCCAACACCAGCTCCAGGGGCCCAACCCCTGGGGGTCCGAACCATAGCTCAAGGGGCCCAACCCCTGGGGGCCCGAACCACAGCTCCAGGGGCCCAACCCCTGGGGGACCCAACACCAGCTCCAGGGGCCCAACCCCTGGGGGCCCGAACCACAGCTCCAAGGGCCCAACCCCTGGGGGCCCCAACACCAGCTCCAGGGGCCCAACCCCTGGGGGCCCGAACCACAGCTCCAGGGGCCCAACCCCTGGGGACCCCAACACCAGCTCCAGGGGCCCAAACCCTGGGGGCCCCAACACCAGCTCCAGTGGCCCAACCCCTGGGGGCCTGAACGATAGCTCCAGGGGGCCAACCCCTGGGGTCCCGAACGATAGCTCCAGGGGCCCAACCCCTGGGGGCCCCAACACCAGCTCCAGGGGCCCAACCCCTGGGGGCCCCAACACCAGCTCCAGGGGCCCAAACCCTGGGGGCTCGAACCATAGCTCCTGGGGCCCAATCCCTGGGGGCCCGAACCACAGCTCCAGGAGCCCAACCCCTGGGGGCCCGAACGATAGCTCCAGGGGCCCAACCCCTGGGGGACCCAACACCAGCTCCAGGGGCCCAACACCTGGGGGCCCCCACACCAGCTCCAGGGGCCCAACCCCTGGGGGCCCGAACCACAGCTCCAGGGGCCCAACCCCTGGGGGCTCCAACACCAGCTCCAGGGGCCCAACCCCTGGGGGCTCGAACCATAGCTCCAGGTGTCCAACCCCTGGGGGCCCGAACCATAGCTCCAGGGGCCCAACCCCTGGGGACCTGAACGATAGCTCCAGGGGCCCAACCCCTGGGGGCCCGAACCACAGCTCCAGGGGCCCAACCCCTGGGGGCCCCAACACCAGCTCCAGGGGCCCAACCCCTGGGGGCCCCAACACCATCTCCAGGGGCCCAAAGCCTGGGGGCCCGAACGATAGCTCCAGGGGCCCAACACCTGGGGGCACCAACACCAGCTCCATGTGCCCAACCCCTGGGGGCCCGAACCACAGATCCAGGGGCCCAACCCCTGGGGGCCCGAACCATAGCTCCAGGGGCCCAACCCCTGGAGGCCCGAACCACAGCTCCAGGGGCCCAACCCCTGGGGGCCCCTACACCAGCTCCAGGGGCCCAACCCCTGGGGGCCCCAACACGAGCTCCAGGGGCCCAGCCCCTGGGGGCCCGAACCACAGCTCCAGGGGCCCAACCCCTAGGGGCCCAAACACCAGCTCCAGGGGCCCAACCCCTGGGGGCCCCAACACCAGCTCCAGGGGCCCAACCCCTGGGGGCCCGAACGACAGCTCCAGGGGCCCAACCCCTGGGGGCCCGAACCACAGCTCCAGGGGCCCAACCCCTGGGGGCCCCAATACCAGCTCCAGGGGCCCAACCCCTGGGGGCTCGAACCACAGTTCCAGGGGCCCAACCCCTGGGGGCCCCAACACCAGCTCCAGGGGCCCAACCCCTGGGGGCCCGAACCATAGCACCAGGGGCCCAACCCCTGGGGGCCCGAACGATAGCTCCAGGGGCCCAACCCCTGGGGGCCCGAACCACAGCTCCAGGGGCCCAACCCCTGGGGGCCCCAACACCAGCTCCAGGGGCCCAACCCCTGGGGGCCCGAACGGTAGCTCCAGGGGCCCAACCCCTGGGGGCCCGAACGATAGCTCCAGGGGCCCAACCCCTGGGGGCCCGAACCACAGCTCAAGGGGCCCAACCCCTGGGGGCCCGAACCATAGCTCCAGGGGCCCAACCCCTCGGGGCCCCAACACTAGCTCCAGGGGCCCAACCCCTGGGGGCCCCAACACCAGCTCCAGGGGCCCAACCCCTGGGGGTCCGAACCATAGCTCCAGGGGCCCAACCCCTGGGGGCCCGAACCACAGCTCCAGGTGCCCAACCCCTGGGGGACCCAACACCAGCTCCAGGGTCCCAACCCCTGGGGGCCCGAACCACAGCTCCAGGGGCCCAACCCCTGGGGGCCCAAACACCAGCTCCAGGGGCCCAACCCCTGGGGGCCCGAACCACAGCTCCAGGGGCTCAATCCCTGGGGGCCCGAACCACAGCTCCAGGGGCCCAAACCCTGGGGGCCCGAACGATAGCTCCAGGGGCCCAACCCCTGGGGGCCCGAACCATAGCTCCAGGTGTCCAACCCCTGGGGGCCCGAACCATAGCTCCAGGGGCCCAACCCCTGGGGACCTGAACGATAGCTCCAGGGGCCCAACCCCTGGGGGCCCGAACCACAGCTCCAGGGGCCCAACCCCTGGGGGCCCCAACACCAGCTCCAGGGGCCCAACCCCTGGGGGCCCCAACACCATCTCCAGGGGCCCAAAGCCTGGGGGCCCGAACGATAGCTCCAGGGGCCCAACACCTGGGGGCACCAACACCAGCTCCAGGTGCCCAACCCCTGGGGGCCCGAACCACAGATCCAGGGGCCCAACCCCTGGGGGCCCGAACCATAGCTCCAGGGGCCCAACCCCTGGGGGCCCGAACCACAGCTCCAGGGGCCCAACCCCTGGGGGCCCCAACACCAGCTCCAGGGGCCCAACCCCTGGGGGCCCCAACACGAGCTCCAGGGGCCCAGCCCCTGGGGGCCCGAACCACAGCTCCAGGGGCCCAACCCCTAGGGGCCCAAACACCAGCTCCAGGTGCCCAACCCCTGGGGGCCCCAACACCAGCTCCAGGGGCCCAACCCCTGGGGGCCCGAACGATAGCTCCAGGGGCCCAACCCCTGGTGGCCCGAACGACAGCTCCAGGGGCCCAACCCCTGGGGGCCCGAACCACAGCTCCAGGGGCCCAACCCCTGGGGGCCCCAATACCAGCTCCAGGGGCCCAACCCCTGGGGGCTCGAACCACAGTTCCAGGGGCCCAACCCCTGGGGGTCCCAACACCAGCTCCAGGGGCCCAACCCCTGGGGGCCCGAACCACAGCACCAGGGGCCCAACCCCTGGGGGCCCGAACGATAACTCCAGGGGCCCAACCCCTGGGGGCCCGAACCACAGCTCCAGGGGCCCAACCCCGTGGGGGCCCCAACACCAGCTCCAGAGGCCCAACCCCTGGGGGCCCGAACGGTAGCTCCAGGGGCCCAACCCCTGGGGGCCCGAACGATAGCTCCAGGGGCCCAACCCCTGGGGGCCCGAACCACAGCTCAAGGGGCCCAACCCCTGGGGGCCCGAACCATAGCTCCAGGGGCCCAACCCCTCGGGGCCCCAACACTAGCTCCAGGGGCCCAACCCCTGGGGGCCCCAACACCAGCTCCAGGGGCCCAACCCCTGGGGGTCCGAACCATAGCTCCAGGGGCCCAACCCCTGGGGGCCCGAACCACAGCTCCAGGTGCCCAACCCCTGGAGGACCCAACACCAGCTCCAGGGTCCCAACCCCTGGGGGCCCGAACCACAGCTCCAGGGGCCCAACCCCTGGGGGCCCAAACACCAGCTCCAGGGGCCCAACCCCTGGGGGCCCGAACCACAGCTCCAGGGGCTCAATCCCTGGGGGCCCGAACCACAGCTCCAGGGGCCCAAACCCTGGGGGCCCGAACGATAGCTCCAGGGGCCCAACCTCTGGGGGCCCCAACACCAGCTCCAGGGGCCCAACCCCTGGGGGCCCGAACACCAGCTCCAGGGGCCCAACCCCTGGGGGCACGAACCACAGCTCCAGGGGCCCAACCCCTGGGGGCCGCAACACCAGCTCCAGGGGCCCAACCCCTGGGGGCCCGAACCATAGCTCCAGGTGTCCAACCCCTGGGGGCCCGAACGATAGCTCCAGGGGCCGAACCCCTGGGGACCTGAACGATAGCTCCAGGGGCCCAACCCCTGGGGGCCCGAACCACAGCTCCAGGGGCCCAACCCCTGGGGGCCCCAACACCAGCTCCAGGGGCCCAACCCCTGGGGGCTCCAACACCATCTCCAGGGGCCCAACCCCTGGGGGCCCGAACGATAGCTCCAGGGGCCCAACCCCTGGGGGCACCAACACCAGCTCCAGGGGCCCAACCCCTGGGGGCCCGAACCACAGATCCAGGGGCCGAACCCCTGGGGGCCCGAACCATAGCTCCAGGGGCCCAACCTCTGGGGGCCCCAACACCAGCTCCAGGGGCCTAAACCCTCGGGGCCCCAACACCAGGTCCAGGGGCCCAACCTCTGGGGGCCCGAACCACAGCTCCAGGGGCCCAACCCCTGGGGGCCCCATCACCAGCTCTAGGGGCCCAACCCGTGGGAGCCCGAACCATAGCTCCAGGGGCCCAACCCCTGGGGGCTCGAACCACAGCTCCAGGGGCCCAACCCCTGGGGGCCCCAACAACGGCTCCAGGGGCCCAATCCCTGGGGGCTCCAACACCAGCTCCAGGGGCCCAACCCCTGGGGGCCCGAACGACAGCTCCAGGGGCCCAACCTTGGGGGCTCCAACACCAGCTCCAGGGGCCCAACCCCTGGGGGCCCGAACCATAGCTCCAGGGGCCCAACCCCTGGGGGCCCGAACCATAGCTCCAGGGGCCCAAACCCTAGGGGCCCCAACACCAGCTCCAGGGGCCCAACCCCTGGTGGCCCCAACACCAGCTCCAGGGGCCCAACCCTTGGGAGCCCGAACACCAGCTCCAGGGGCCCAACCCCTGGGGGCCCGAACCACAGCTCCAGGGGCCCAACCCCTGGGGGCCCCAACACCAGCTCCAGGGGCCCAACCCCTGGGGACCCGAACCACAGCTCCAGGGGCCCAACCCCTGGGGGCCCCAACACCAGCTCCAGGGGCCCAACCCCTGGGGGCCAAAACACCAGCTCCAGGGGCCCAACCCCTGGGGGCCCGAACGATAGCTCCAGGGGCCCAACCCCTGGGGGCCCGAACGATAGCTCCAGGGGCCCAACCCCTGGGGGCCCCAACACCAGCTCCAGGGTCCCAACCTTTGGGGGCCCGAACGATAGCTCCAGGGGCCCAACCCCTGGGGACCCCAACACCAGCTTCAAGGGCCCAACCCCTGGGGGCCCGAACCATAGCTCCAGTGGCCCAACCCCTGGGGGCCCGAACCATAGCTCCAGGGGCCCTAACCCTGGGGGCCCCAAAACCAGCTCCAGGGGCCCAATCCCTGGGGCCCCAACACCAGCTCCAGGGGCCCAACCCCTGGGGGCCCGAACCATAGCTCCAGGGGCCCAATCCCTGGGGGCTCGAACGATAGCTCCAGGGGCCCAACCCCTGGGGGCCCGAACGATAGCTCGAGGGGCCCAACCCCTGGGCGCCCGAACCACAGCTCCAGGGGCCCAACCCCTGGGGGCCGGAACACCAGCTCCAGGGGCCCAACCCCTGGGGCCCCCAACACCAGCTCCAGGGGCCCAAACCCTGGGGGCCCGAACCATAGCTCCAGGGGCCCAACCCCTGGGGGCCCTAACACCAGCTCCAGGTGCCCAAACCCTGGGGGCCCGAACCACAGGTCCAGGGGCCCATCCCTGGAGCTATCGTTCGGGCCCCCAGGGATTGAACCCCTGGAGCTGGTGTTGGAGCCCCCAGGGGTTGGGCCCCTGGAGCTGGTGTTGGGGCACCCAGGGGTTGGGCCCCTGGAGCTGTGGTTCGGGCCTCCAGGGGTTGGGCCCCTGGAGCTATCGTTCGGGCCCCCAGGGGTTGGGCCCCTGGAGCTATCGTTCGGGCCCCCAGGGGTTGGGCCCCTGGAGCTATCGTTCGGGCCCCCAGGGGTTGGGCCCCTGGAGCTGGTGGTGGGGCCCCTAGGGGTTGGGCCCCTGGAGCTGTGGTTCGGGCCCCTAGGGGTTGGGCCCCTGGAGGTATCGTTCGGGTCCCCAGGGGTTGGGCCCCTGGAGCTGTTGTTGGGGCCCCCAAGGGTTGGGCCCCTGGAGCTGGTGTTGGGGCCCCCAGGGGTTGGGTCCTTGGAGCTATGGTTCGGGCCCCCAGGGGTTGGGCCCCTGGAGCTGTGGTTCGGGCCCCCAGGGTTTGGGCCCCTGGAGCTGGTGTTGGGGCCCCCAGGGTAGGGCCCCTGGAGCTGTGGTTCGGGCACCCAGGGGTTGGGCCCCTGGAGCTGGTGCTGGGGCCCCAGGGGTTGGGCCCCTGGACCTGTGGTTCGGGCCCACAGGGGTTGGGCCCCTGGAGCTGGTGTTGGGGCCCCCAGGGGTTGGGCCCCTGGAGCTGGTGTTGGGGCCCCCAGGGGTTCGGCCCCTGGAGCTATCGTTCGGGCCCCCAGGGGTTGGGCCCCTGGAGCTGGTGTTGGGGCCCCCAGGGGTTGGGCCCCTGGAGCTATGGTTCGGGCCCCCAGGGGTTGGGCCCCTGGAGCTGTGGTTCGGGCCCCCAGGGGTTGGGCCCCTGGAGCTATGGTTCGGGCCCCCAGGGGTTGGGCCCCTGGAGCTGTGGTTCGGGCCCCCAGGTTTTGGGCTCCTGGAGCTGGTGTTCGGGCCCCTTGGGGTTTGGCCCCTGGAGCTATCGTTCGGGCCCCCAGGGGTTGGGCAGCTGGAACTATCGTTCGGTCCCCCAAGGGTTGGGCCCCTGGAGCTGGTGTTGGGGCCCCCAGGGGTTGGGCCCCTGGAGCTGGTGTTGGGGCCCCCAGCGGTTGGGACCCTGGAGCTGTGGTTCGGGCCCCCAGGGGTTGGGCCCCTGGAGCTGTGGTTCGGGCCCCCAGGGGTTGGGACCCTGGAGCTGCTGTTGGGGCCCCCAGGGGTTGGGCCCCTGGAGCTGTGGTTTGGGCCCCCAGGCGTTGGGCCCCTGGAGCTGGTGTTGGGGCAACCAGGGGTTGGGCCCCTGGAGCTGTGGTTCGGGCCCCCAGGGGTTGGGCCCCTGGAGCTGGTGTTGGGGCCCCCAGGGGTTGGGCCCCTGGAGCTGTGGTTCGGGCCCCCAGGGGTTGGGCCCCTGGAGCTATGGTTCGGGCCCCCAGGGGTTGGGCCCCTGGAGCTGGTGTTGGGGCCCCCTGGGGTTGGGCTTCTGGAGCTGGTGTTGGGGCCCCCAGGGGTTGGGCCCCTGGAGCTATGGTTCGGGCCCCCAGGGGTTGAGCCCCTGGAGCTGTGGTTCGGGCCCCCAGGGGTTGGGCCCCTGGAACTATCGTTCGGGCCCCCAGGGGTTAGG
Source organism: Gopherus flavomarginatus (assembly GCF_025201925.1). Classification (NCBI taxonomy): domain Eukaryota; kingdom Metazoa; phylum Chordata; order Testudines; family Testudinidae; genus Gopherus; species Gopherus flavomarginatus. The sequence goes on along the minus strand of NW_026114669.1, from coordinate 10,693 downwards.
CCCATGGAGCTGGTGTTGGGGCCCCCGGGGTTGGGCCCCTGGAGCTGTGGTTCGGGCCCCCAGGGGTTGGGCCCCTGGAGCTATGGTTCGGGCCCCCAGGGGTTGGGCCCCTGGAGCTGGTGTTGGGGCCCCCAGGCGTTGGGCCACTGGAACTGTGGTTCGGGCCCCCAGGGGTTGGGCCCAGGGAGCTGGTGTTGGGGCCCCCAGAGGTTGGGCCCCTGGAGCTGGTGTTGGGGCCCCCAGGGGTTGGGCCCCTGAAGCTGTGGTTCGGGCCCCCAGGGGTTGGACCCCTGGAGCTATCGTTCGGGCCCCCAGGGGTTGGGCCCCTGGAGCTGGTGTTGGGGCCCCCAAGGGATGGGCCCCTGGAGCTGTGTTTCGGGCCCCCAGATGTTGGGCCCAGGGAGCTGGTGTTGGGGCCCCCAGGGGTTGGGCCCCTGGAGCTGTGGTTCGGGCCCCCAGGGGTTGGGCCCCTGGAGCTCTCGTTCGGGCCCCCAGGGGTTGGGCCCCTGGAGCTGGTGTTGGGGCCCCTAGGGGTTGGGCCCCTGGAGTTGGTGTTGGGGCCGCCAGGGGTTGGGCCCCTGGAGCTATCGTTCGGGCCCCCAGGGGTTGGACCCCTGGAGCTGGTGTTGGGGCCCCCAGGGGTTGGGCCCCTGGAGCTGTGGTTCGGGCCCCCAGGGGTTGGGCCCCTGGAGATGGTGTTGGGGCCCCCAGGGGTTGGGCCCCTGGAGCTGGTGTTGAGGCAGCCAGGCGTTGGGCCCCTGGAGCTGTGGTTCGGGCCCCCAGGGGTTGGACCCCTGGAGCTGGTGTTGGGGCCCCCAGGGGTTGGGCCCCTGGAGCTGTGGTTCGGGCCCCCAGGGGTTGGGCCCCTGGAGCTGGTGTTGGGGCCCCCAGGGGTTGGGCCCCTGGAGCTGTGGTTCGGGCCCCCAGGAGTTGGGCCCCTGGAGCTGGTGTTGGGACCCCCAGGGGTTGGGCCCCTGGAGCTGTGGTTCGGGCCCCCAGGGGTTGGGCCCCTGGAGCTATCGTTCGGGCCCCCAGGGGTTGGGCCCCTGGAGCTGGTGTTGGGGCCCCCAGGGGTTGGGCCCCTGGAGCTGTGGTTCGGGCCCCCAGGGGTTGGGCCCCTGGAGCTATGGTTCGGGCCCCTAGGGGTTGGGCCCCTGGAGCTGGTGTTGGGGCCCCCAGGGGTTGGGCCCCTGGAGGTGTGTTTCGGGCCCCCGGGGGTTGGGCCCCTGGAGCTGGTGTTGGGGCCCCCAGGGGTTGGGCCCCCGGAGCTAGTGTTGGGGCCCCCAGGGATTGGGCCCCTGGAGCTGGTGTTGGGGCCCCCAGGGGTTGGGCCCCTGGAGCTGTGGTTCGGGCCCCCAGCGGTTGGGACCCTGGAGCTGGTGTTGGGGCCCCCAGGGGTTGGGCCCGTGGAGCTGTGGTTCGGGCCCCCAGGGGTTGGGCCCCTGGAGCTATGGTTCGGGCCCCCAGGGGTTGGGCCCCTGGAACTGGTGTTGGGGCCCCCAGGGGTTGGGAACCTGGAGCTGTGGTTCGGGCCCCCAGGGGATGGGCCCATGGAGCTGATGTTGGGGTCCCCAGGGGTTGGGCCCCTGGAGCTGTGGTTCGGGCCCCCAGGGGTTGGGCCCCTGGAGCTGGTGTTGGGGCCCCCAGGGGTTGGGCCCCTGGAGCTGTGGTTCGGGCCCCCAGGGATTGGGCCCCTGGAGCTGGTGTTGGGGCCCCCAGGGGTTGGGCCCCTGGAGCTGGTGTTGGGGCCCCCAGGGGTTGGGCCCCTGGAGCTGGTGTTGGGGCCCCCAGGGGTTGTGCCCCTGGAGCTGTGGTTCGGGCCCCCAGGGGTTGGGACCCTGGAGCTGGTGTTGGGGCCCCCAGGAGTTGGGCCCCTGGAGCTGTGGTTCGGGCCCCCAGGGGTTGGGCCCCTGGAGCTATAGTCCGGGCCCCAAGGGGTTGGGCCCCTGAAGCTATCGTTCGGGCCCCCAGGGGTTGGGCCCCTGGAGCTGGTGTTGGGGCCCCCAGGGGTTGGGCCCCTGGAGCTGTGGTTCGGGCCCCCAGGGGTTGGGCCCCTGGAGATGGTGTTGGGGCCCCCAGGGGTTGGGCCCCTGGAGCTGTGGTTCAGGCCCCCAGGGGTTGAGCCCCTGGAGCTGGTGTTGGGGCCCCCAGGGGTTGGGACCCTGGAGCTGGTGTTGGGGCCCCCAGGGGTTGGGCCCCTGGAGCTGTGGTTCGGGCCCCCAGGGGTTCGGCCCCTGGAGCTGGTGTTGGGGCCCCCAGGGGTTGGGCCCCTGGAGCTGGTGTTGGGGCCCCCAGGGGTTGGGCGACTGGACCTATCGTTCGGGCCCCCAGGGGTTGGGCCCCTGGAGCTATCGTTCGGGCCCCCTGGGGTTGGGCCCCTGGAGCTGGTGTTGGGGCCCGCAGTTGTTGGGCCCCTGGAGCTGTGGTTCTGGCCCCCAGGGGTTGAGCCCCTGGAGCTATCGTTCGGGCCCCCAGGGGTTGGGCCCCTGGAGCTGGTGTTGGGGCCCCCAGGGGTTGGGCCCGTGGAGCTGTGGTTCGGGCCCCCAGGGGTTGGGCCCCTGGAGCTATGGTTCGGGCCCCTAGGGGTTGGGCCCCTGGAGCTGGTGTTGGGGCCCCCAGGGGTTGGGCCAGTGGAGCTGTGATTCGGGCCCCCAGGGGTTTGGCCTCTGGAGCTGGTGTTGGGGCCCCCAGGGGTTGGGCCCCTGGAGCTGTGGTTCGGGCCCCCAGGGGTTGGGCCCCTGGAGCTGGTGTTGGGACCCCCAGGGGTTGGGCCCCTGGAGCTGTCGTTCGGGCCCCCAGGGGTTGGGCCCCTGGAGCTATCGTTCGGGCCCCCAGGGGTTGGGCCCCTGGAGCTGGTGTTGGGGCCCCCAGGGGTTGGGCCCCTGGAGCTGTGGTTCGGGCCCCCAGTGGTTGGGCCCCTGGAGCTATGGTTCGGGCCCCTAGGGGTTGGGCCCCTGGAGCTGGTGTTGGGGCCCCCAGGGGTTGGGCCCCTGGAGGTGTGTTTCGGGCCCCCGGAGGTTGGGCCCCTGGAGCTGGTGTTGGGGCCCCCAGGGGTTGGGCCCCCGGAGCTAGTGTTGGGGCCCCCAGGGATTGGGCCCCTGGAGCTGGTGTTGGGGCCCCCAGGGGTTGGGCCCCTGGAGCTGTGGTTCGGGCCCCCAGCGGTTGGGACCCTGGAGCTGGTGTTGGGGCCCCCAGGGGTTGGGCCCGTGGAGCTGTGGTTCGGGCCCCCAGGGGTTGGGCCCCTGGAGCTATGGTTCGGGCCCCCAGGGGTTGGGCCCCTGGAACTGGTGTTGGGGCCCCCAGGGGTTGGGAACCTGGAGCTGTGGTTCGGGCCCCCAGGGGATGGGCCCATGGAGCTGATGTTGGGGTCCCCAGGGGTTGGGCCACTGGAGCTGTGGTTCGGGCCCCCAGGGGTTGGGCCCCTGGAGCTGGTGTTGGGGCCCCCAGGGGTTGGGCCCCTGGAGCTGTGGTTCGGGCCCCCAGGGATTGGGCCCCTGGAGCTGGTGTTGGGGCCCCCAGGGGTTGGGCCCCTGGAGCTGGTGTTGGGGCCCCCAGGGGTTGTGCCCCTGGAGCTGTGGTTCGGGCCCCTAGGGGTTGGACCCCTGGAGCTGGTGTTGGGGCACCCAGGGGTTGGGCCCCTGGAGCTGGTGTTGGGGGCCCCCAGGGGTTGGGCCCCTGGAGCTGTGGTTCGGGCCCCCAGGGGTTGGGCCCCTGGAGCTGGTGTTGGGGCCCCCAGGGGTTGGGCCCCTGATGCTGTGGTTCGGGCCCCCAGGGGTTGGCCCGAGGAGCTGTTGTTGGGGCCCCCAGGGGTTTGGCCCTGGAGCTGTGGTTCGGGCCCCCAGGGGTTGGGACCCTGGAGCTGGTGTTGGGGCCCCCAGGAGTTGGGCCCCTGGAGCTGTGGTTCGGGCCCCCAGGGGTTGGGCCCCTGGAGCTATAGTCCGGGCCCCAAGGGGTTGGGCCCCTGAAGCTATCGTTCGGGCCCCCAGGGGTTGGGCCCCTGGAGCTGGTGTTGGGGCCCCCAGGGGTTGAGCCCCTGGAGCTGTGGTTCAGGCCCCCAGGGGTTGAGCCCCTGGAGCTGGTGTTGGGGCCCCCAGGGGTTGGGACCCTGGAGCTGGTGTTGGGGCCCCCAGGGGTTGGACCCCTGGAGCTGTGGTTCGGGCCCCCAGGGGTTCGGCCCCTGGAGCTGGTGTTGGGGCCCCCAGGGGTTGGGCCCCTGGAGCTGGTGTTGGGGCCCCCAGGGGTTGGGCGACTGGAGCTATGGTTCGGGCCCCCAGGGGTTGGGCCCCTGGAGCTATCGTTCGGGCCCCCTGGGGTTGGGCCCCTGGAGCTGGTGTTGGGGCCCGCAGTTGTTGGGCCCCTGGAGCTGTGGTTCTGGCCCCCAGGGGTTGAGCCCCTGGAGCTATCGTTCGGGCCCCCAGGGGTTGGGCCCCTGGAGCTGGTGTTGGGGCCCCCAGGGGTTGGGCCCGTGGAGCTGTGGTTCGGGCCCCCAGGGGTTGGGCCCCTGGAGCTATGGTTCGGGCCCCTAGGGGTTGGGCCCCTGGAGCTGGTGTTGGGGCCCCCAGGGGTTGGGCCAGTGGAGCTGTGATTCGGGCCCCCAGGGGTTTGGCCTCTGGAGCTGGTGTTGGGGCCCCCAGGGGTTGGGCCCCTGGAGCTGTGGTTCGGGCCCCCAGGGGTTGGGCCCCTGGAGCTGGTGTTGGGGCCCCCAGGGGTTGGGCACCTGGAGCTGTGGTTCGGGCCCCCAGGGGTTGGGCCCCTGGAGCTATCGTTCGGGCCCCCAGGGGTTGGGCCCCTGGATCTGGTGTTGGGGCCCCCAGGGGTTGGGCCCCTGGAGCTGTGGTTCGGGCCCCCAGGGGTTGGGCCCCTGGAGCTATGGTTCGGGCCCCTAGGGGTTGGGCCCCTGGAGCTGGTGTTGGGGCCCCCAGGGGTTGGGCCCCTGGAGCTATGGTTCGGGCCCCCAGGGGTTGGGCCCCTGGAGCTGGTGTTGGGGCCCCCAGGGGTTGGGCCCCCGGAGCTAGTGTTGGGGCCCCCAGGGGTTGGGCCCCTGGAGCTGGTGTTGGGGCCCCCAGGGGTTGGGCCCCTGGAGCTGTGGTTCGGGCCCCCAGGGGTTGGGCCCCTGGAGCTATGGTTCGGGCCCCCAGGGCTTGGGCCCCTGGAGCTGGTGTTGGGGCCCCTAGGGGTTGGGCCCCTGGAGCTTTGGTTCGCGCCCCCAGGGGTTGGGCCCCTGGAGCTATCGCTCGGGCCCCCAGGGGTTGGGCCCCTGGAGCTATCGTTCGGGCCCCCAGGGGTTGGGCCCCTGGAGCTATCGTTTTGGCCCCCAGGGGTTGGGCCCCTGGAGCTGGTGTTGGGGCCCCCAGGGGTTGGGCCCCTGGAGCTGTGGTTCGGGCCCCCAGGGGTTGGGCCTCTGGAGCTATGGTTCGGGCCCTCAGGGGTTGGGCCCCTGGAGCTGGTGTTGGGGCCCCCAGGGGTTCGGCCCCTGGAGCTGTGGTTCGGGCCCCCAGGGGTTGGGCCCCTGGAGCTGGTGTTGGGGCCCCCAGGGGTTGGGCCCCTGGAGCTGGTGTTGGGGTCCCCAGGGGTTGGGCCCCTGGAGCTATGGTTCGGGCCCCCAGGGGTTGGGCCCCTGGAGCTATCGTTCGGGCCCCCAGGGGTTAGGCCCCTGGAGCTATCGTTCGGGGACCCAGGGGTTGGGCCCCTGGAGCTGGTGTTGGGGCCCACAGGGGTTGGGCCCCTGGAGCTGTGGTTCGGGCCCCCAGGGGTTTCGCCCCTGGAGCTATGGTTCGGGCCCCCAGGGGTTGGGCCCCTGGAGCTGGTGTTGGAGCCCCCAGGGGTTGAGCCCCTGGAGCTGTGGTTTGGGCCCGCAGGGGTTGGGCCCCTGGAGCTGGTGTTGGGGCCCCCTGGGTTTGGGCCCCTGGAGCTGGTGTTGTGGCCCCCAGGGGTTGGGCCCCTGGAGCTCTGGTTCGGGCCCCCAGGGGTTGGGCCCCTGGAGCTTGTGTTGGGGCCCCCAGGGGTTGGGCCCCTGGAGCTGTGGTTCGGACCCCCAGGGGTTGGGCCCCTGGAGCTATCGTTCGGGCCCCCAGGGGTTGGGCCCCTGCAGCTGGTGTTGGGGCCCCCAGTGGTTGGGCCCCTGGAGCTGTGGTTCGGGCTCCCAGGGGTTGGGCCCCTGGAGCTGGTGTTGGGGCCCCCAGGGGTTGGGCCCCTGGAGCTGTGGTTCGGGCCCCCAGGGGTTGGGCCCCTGGAGCTATGGTTCGGCCCCCCAGGGGTTGGGCCCCTGGAGCTCGTGTTGGCGCCCCCAGGGGTTGGGCCCCTGGAGCTGTGGTTCGGGCCCCCAGGGGTTGGGCCCCTGGAGCTGTGGTTCGGGCCCCCAGGGGTTGGGCCCGTGGAGGTGGTGTTGGGGCCCCCAGGGGTTGGGCCCCTGGAGCTGGTGTTGGGGCCCCTAGGGGTTGGGCCCCTGGAGCTGTGGTTCGGGTCCCCAGGGGTTGGACCCCTGGAGCTGGTGTTGGGGCCCCCAGGGTTTGGGCCCCTGGAGCTGGTGTTTGGGCCCCCAGGGGTTGGGCCCCTGGAGCTGCGGTTCGGGCCCCCAGGGGTTGGGCCTCTGGAGATGGTGTTGGGGCCCCCAGGGGTTGGGCCCCTGGAGCTGGTGTTGGGGCCCCCAGGGGTTGGGCCCCTGGAGCTATCGTTCGGGCCCCCAGGGGTTGGGCCCCTGGAGATGGTGTTAGGGCCCCTAGGGGTTGGGCCCCTGGAGCTGGTGTTGGGGCCCCCAGGGGTTGGGCCCCTGGAGCTATCGTTCGGGCCCCCAGGGGTTGGGCCCCTGAAGCTATCGTTCGGGCCCCCAGGGATTGGGCCCTTGGAGCTGGTGTTGGGGCCCCCAGGGGTTGGGCCCCTGGAGCTGTGGTTCGGGCCCCCAGGGGTTGTTCCCCTGGAGCTGGTGTTGGGGCCCCCAGGGGTTGGGCCCCTGGAGCTGTGGTTCGGGCCCCCAGGGGTTGGGCCCCTGGAGCTACGGTTCGGGCCCCCAGGGGTTGGGCCCCTGGAGCTGGTGTTGCGGCCCCCAGGGGTTGGGCCCCTGGAGCTGTGGTTCGGGCCCCCAGGGGTTGGGCCCCTGGAGCTGGTTTTGGGGCCCCCATGGGTTGGGCCCCTGGAGCTGTGGTTCGGGCCCCCAGGGGTTGGGCCCCTGGAGCTGGTGTTGGGGCCCCTAGGGGTTGGGCCCCTGGAGCTGTGGTTCGGGCCCCCAGGGGTTGGGCCCCTGGAGCTGGTGTTGGGGCCCCCAGGGGTTGGGCCCCTGGAGCTGTGGTTCGGGCCCCCAGGGGTTGGGACCCTGGAGCTCTCGTTCGGGCCCCCAGGGGTTGGGCCACTGGAGCTGGTGTTGGGGCCCCCAGGGATTGGGCCCCTGGAGCTGTGGTTCGGGCCCCCAGGGGTTGGGCCCCTGGAGCTATGGTTCGGGCCCCCAGGGGTTGAGCCCCTGGACCTGGTGTTGGGGCCCCCAGGGGTTGGGACACTGGAGCTGTGGTTCGGGCCCCCAGGGGTTGGGCCCCTGGAGCTGGTGTTGGGGCCCCCAGGGGTTGGGCCCCCGGAGCTAGTGTTGGTGCCCCCAGGGGTTGGGCCCCTGGAGCTGGTGTTGGGGCCCCCAGGGGTTGGGCCCCTGTAGCTGTGGTTCGGGCCCCCAGGGGTTGGGCCACTGGAGCTGGTGTTGGGGCCCCCAGGGGTTGGGCCCCTGGAGCTGTGGTTCGGGCCCCCAGGGGTTGGGCCCCTGGAGCTGGTGTTGGGGCCCCCAGGGGTTGGGCCCCTGGAGCTGTGGTTCGGGCCCCCAGGGGCTGGGCCCCTGGAGCTGGTGTTGGTGCCCCCAGGGTTTGGGCCCCTGGAGCTGGTGTTTGGGCCCCCAGGGGTTGCGCCCCTGGAGCTGTGGTTCGGGCCCCCAGGGGTTGGGCCCCTGGAGCTAGTGTTGGGGCCCCCAAGGGTTGGGCCCCTGGAGCTATCGTTCGGGCCCCCAGGGGTTGGGCCCCTGGAGCTATCGTTCGGGCCCCCAGGGGTTGGGCCCCAGGAGATGGTGTTGGGGCCCCTAGGGGTTGGGCCCCTGGAGCTGGTGTTGGGGCCAACAGGGGTTGGGCCCCTGGAGCTATCCTTCGGGCCCCCAGGGGTTGGACCCCTGGAGCTGGTGTTGGGGCCCCCAGGGGTTGGGCCCCTGGAGCTGTGGTTCGGGCCCCCAGGGGTTGGGCCCCTGGAGATGGTGTTGGGGCCCCCAGGGGTTGGGCCCCTTGAGCTGGTGTTGAGGCAGCCAGGCGTTGGGCCCCTGGAGCTGTGGTTCGGGCCCCCAGGGGTTGGGCCCCTGGAGCTGGTGTTGGGGCCCCCAGGGGTTGGGCCCCTGGAGCTGTGGTTCGGGCCCCCAGGGGTTGGGCCCCTGGAGCTGGTGTTGGGGCCCCCAGGGGTTGGGCCCCTGGAGCTGTGGTTCGGGCCCCCAGGGGTTGGGCCCCCTGGAGCTGGTGTTGGGACCCCCAGGGGTTGGGCCCCTGGAGCTGTGGTTCGGGCCCCCAGGGGTTGGGCCCCTGGAGCTATCGTTCGGGCCCCCAGGGGTTGGGCCACTGGAGCTGGTGTTGGGGCCCCCAGGGGTTGGGCCCCTGGAGCTGTGGTTCGGGCCCCCAGGGGTTGGGCAACTGGAGCTATGGTTCGGGCCCCTAGGGGTTGGGCCCCTGGAGCTGGTGTTGGGGCCCCCAGGGGTTGGGCCCCTGGAGGTGTGTTTCGGGCCCCCAGGGGTTGGGTCCCTGGAGCTGGTGTTGGGGCCCCCAGGGGTTGGGCCCCCGGAGCTAGTGTTGGGGCCCCCAGGGGTTGGGCCCCTGGAGCTGGTGTTGGGGCCCCCAGGGGTTGGGCCCCTGGAGCTGTGGTTCGGGCCCCCAGCGGTTGGGACCCTGGAGCTGGTGTTGGGGCCCCCAGGGGTTGGGCCCGTGGAGCTGTGGTTCGGGCCCCCAGGGGTTGGGCCCCTGGAGCTATGGTTCGGGCCCCCAGGGGTTGGGCCCCTGGAATTGGTGTTGGGGCCCCCAGGGGTTGGGAACCTGGAGCTGTGGTTCGGGCCCCCAGGGTTTGGGCCCATGGAGCTGATGTTGGGGTCCCCAGGGGTTGGGCCCCTGGAGATGTGGTTCGGGCCCCCAGGGGTTGGGCCCCTGGAGCTGGTGTTGGGGCCCCCAGGGGTTGTGCCCCTGGAGCTGTGGTTCGGGCCCCCAGGGGTTGGACCCCTGGAGCTGGTGTTGGGGCTCCCAGGGGTTGGGCCCCTGGAGCTGGTGTTGGGGCCCCCAGGGGTTGGGCCCCTGGAGCTGTGGTTCGGGCCCCCAGGGGTTGGGCCCCTGGAGCTGGTGTTGGGGCCCCCAGGGGTTGGGCCCCTGGTGCTGTGGTTCGGGCCCCCAGGGGTTGGGCCCGAGGAGCTGTTGTTGGGGCCCCCAGGGGTTTGGCCCCTGGAGCTGTGGTTCGGGCCCCCAGGGGTTGGGACCCTGGAGCTGGTGTTGGGGCCCCCAGGAGTTGGGCCCCTGGAGCTGTGGTTCGGGCCCCCAGGGGTTGGGCCCCTGGAGCTATAGTTCGGGCCCCAAGGGGTTGGGCCCCTGAAGCTATCGTTCGGGCCCCCAGGGGTTGGGCCCCTGGAGCTGGTGTTGGGGCCCCCAGAGGTTGGGCCCCTGGAGCTGTGGTTCGGGCCCCCAGGGGTTGAGCCCCTGGAGATGGTGTTGGGGCCCCCAGGGGTTGGGCCCCTGGGGCTGTGGTTCGGGCCCCCAGGGGTTAGGCCCCTGGAGCTGGTGTAGGGGCCCCCAGGGGTTGGGCCCCTGGAGCTGTGGTTCAGGCCCCCAGGGGTTGAGCCCCTGGAGCTGGTGTTGGGGCCCCCAGGGGTTGGGACCCTGGAGCTGGTGTTGGGGCCCCCAGGGGTTGGACCCCTGGAGCTGTGGTTCGGGCCCCCAGGGGTTGGGCCCCTGGAGCTGGTGTTGGGGCCCCCAGGGGTTGGGCCCCTGGAGCTGGTGTTGGGGCCCCCAGGGGTTGGGCGACTGGACCTATCGTTCGTGCCCCAGGGGTTGGGCCCCTGGAGCTATCGTTCGGGCCCCCTGGGGTTGGGCCCCTGGAGCTGGTGTTGGGGCCCGCAGTTGTTGGGCCCCTGGAGCTGTGGTTCTGGCCCCCAGGGGTTGGGCCCCTGGAACTATCGTTCGGGCCCCCAGGGGTTGGGCTCCTGGAGCTGGTGTTGGGGCCCCCAGGGGTTGGGCCCCTGGAGGTGTGGTTCGGGCCCCCAGGGGTTGGGCCCCTGGAGCTATGGTTCGGGCCCCTAGGGGTTGGGCCCCTGGAGCTGGTGTTGGGGCCCCCAGGGGTTGGGCCAGTGGAGCTGTGATTCGGGCCCCCAGGGGTTTGGCCTCTGGAGCTGGTGTTGGGGCCCCCAGGGGTTGGGCCCCTGGAGCTGGTGTTGAGGCAGCCAGGCGTTGGGCCCCTGGAGCTGTGGTTCGGGCCCCCAGGGGTTGGGCCCCTGGAGCTGGTGTTGGGGCCCCCAGGGGTTGGGCCCCTGGAGCTGTGGTTCGGGCCCCCAGGGGTTGGGCCCCTGGAGCTGGTGTTGGGGCCCCCAGGGGTTGGGCACCTGGAGCTGTGGTTCGGGCCCCCAGGGGTTGGGCCCCTGGAGCTATCGTTCGGGCCCCCAGGGGTTGGGACCCTGGAGCTGGTGTTGGGGCCCCCAGGGGTTGGGCCC